>NW_024429505.1:0-5986 GCF_017639785.1 Mesocricetus auratus
CGATGGACGGTGAAAATCTGCGATCTTCTCTCATCCTTCTGATGAAGATCTCTGAGATTCACTCCCAGACAGCTCCTTAGAGTCAGAGTTTTGGAGTGGGACAAGCCAGCCGGCAGCAGGGAAGCCATAGGCAGCCTGGGTGCCCATGCTGTAGAAGGTCTGAGTCATGGCACTCAGAGCCCCCGAGAGCTGTGTGAGCAGAGAGAGCTGCTCCTGGGAGAGCGGGGAATGACGGTACTGGGCCTGCACCTGAACTATGTCTCCATAAACCGCCTCGGACATAGCCCGAAGGAAGCGCACCAGGCTCTTCCGAAGTGGTGGTGGGCCAGTGTGCTGAGCTTCGGGGCGGGCGATTTCTTGGTGGCCATTGGCTTTGGACTCCCCATCCTTTGCTGTGGTCCTTTGTCTCTTTTCCAAGTGAGAGGCCTCCTCATTTCCTGTGGAAAGGCACGAGCATGAGAACCCGCAGGAAGGTTCCCATGCACCCTTGTCCCAGAACCTCCTCTGGAGCCTTTAGAACCCAGTGGTGGCTGGCTGTTGGGCCCCATGGCCCTCAGGGTCTGGTCTGAGATCCCACATGCTCTGAGAACCCGGCCTCTCCTAGGTGCTCAGAGGCACCCAGACACCTTCTTGCCTCAGCCTTGGGTAAGTCAGATGGGCTTGACACATTGGGGGAAAGAAAGCACTCACCTCTTCTGACCTTCCTGGAGTCCTTGGAACTGTGTTTCCTCTTCCTTGGGTTTTCTGTCATGCGGGCTGTAAATTGATTGTGTTCATTAGGGCACTGTCAGGGAAAACCTTCAGCTCCACACCCCAAACAGAAGCTGGACTCACAAGATGCTGAGCACCGCCCTAAATATTGGCTGCCCAGAGCCAGGAAGTCCAGAGACCTGGAGGTCTAAGGGCTCTTGGGACCATGCAAGATCTCTGACTCCACCCCTTGCCACCCTCACCCTAGCAGAGGCAAACCTTACCCGATCCATCACCCTGCTGTTTGGAATGGATCTCTGAATTCCTGGGCTTCTCCTCATTTTCATTTGGCTCTGATCCTAAAGTCAGAGAGAGTTTAGGTGACAGGCTGCCTCGTCTCACACGATCCCCTATTCTTTGACTACCCACTTTGTCTGGAACTGTTCCTGGGATCTAAGAATGTTTTGCCAGTACCAGGAGTCTTAGGGACTTCTTCAAATCTGCTTCTGGTGACCACTGTCAAGTGGTTCCCCACCCACCCTCCAGCCAACTTCCTACCAATCCTGTCAATCTTTCCCTCTCTGTGGCTGCCATCCTGCCCATCCCTCACTTTAGAATGCCCCCTTACCTGTGCCCTGTTCCGAGGTTTTCCTGCAATGGGCAGCCAGTTTCTCCCCTTTTCTGCTGGTTGCTTCTCATCACCTGATGTCCTTTCAAAGATGATCTGTTTTTCTGTATCTATGTTGGAGGGAGGGCAGCAAGGGTCTGGGTCACGGCTTCCTGATTCCCTGCCCATGTTGCTGTGAGAGGCAGAATTTCCCTCTAACCTGAAAGGAAGTTATGTGGGTTAGTGCATTTGTCAAGGTTCTCCAGAGAAACAGAGCTCACAGAATGGATGTCTCCCTACACAGTAAAGGAAGGGCATTAGAAGGACTTACGTGCTGTGGTCCATCTAATCCTACTATGGCTGACTGTGAATCTCAGGTCCAAGTCTCCAGTAGCTTTCACTCCACAAGCAGGATGTCTCACTCGGTGGTCAGTCTGTGCTGGAATCCCAAACAAGCAGGCTCTCGTGTCAGAGAAGGGAGGGACGTGACAACCAGCAGAGAGCAAGCAGACAACAGAGACCCACTCCCATATTTCCAGCTCTTTATAGGCTTCCAGCAGAAGGCGTGGCCCGGATGAGAGGCGGGGCTAGCACCAACAAAGATCCGGATTAAGGGTGGGTGTTCCCACCTCAAAGATGCAGATTAGAGACCGGGAGACCAGCAGATCCATGGAGACCAGGGGACCTGCTGTTCCAGCAGGACCAGGTAAAAAATTCCAGTGCCTGGGGATTGTTGGGAACTGCACAGAGCTTCCAATCCCATCGGGAGACAAGCACCCCAGGTTCCAGGTCTTCTCTTCCACCAATGAGACCAGGAAGCCAGCAGATCCAGCAAAGGGACCAGGGCACCAGGTGGGAGGCTAAGCACCCCAGATTCCAGGTCTTCTTCTCCACCCACGGTCCCAGAGTGAGGACAAGGAATAGAAGAACTACCAGATTATTGGACTTGCTAGCACCCACCAAAAAGGAACTCTGGTCCCCTAACCACCATACCAGAAAGGGGCTCTTTCTGCACCCACTAGGATAAGAGATGGGAAAGAGACAATACAGCAACACACTCAGCAACAGAAAAACAAAGATGACACCTCCAAATTCTAGAGACTCCACACCACCAAGACTCCAACATTCCAATGCAAATGAAGCAGAAGAGAATGACCTTGAAGCCACCTTCATGGAAATGATAGAGGCCCTAAAAGAGGATATAGGAAAATCCCTCAAAGAAATGGAAGAAAAATCAAACCAAAAAATGCAAGAAAAGGAAGAAAAAACAAACCAGAAATGCAGGAAATGGAAAAAAACAAAGCAAAAAACGTAAGTAATGAAAAAAAACAAACCAAAAGGTTCAAGAAATGGTAGGCAAAGCACACCAAAAGAGGCAGGAAATGGAAGAAAAATAAAGCAAAAAATGCAAGGAATACAAAGCAAAAAATGCAAGAAATGGAAGAAAAAACAAACCAACAAAGGCAGGAAATGGAATAAACACAAAGCAAAAAATACAAGAATTGGAAAAAAAACAAACCAAAAGATGAAAGAAATGGTAGCAAAAACAAACCAATAAAGGCAGGAAATGGAAGAAAAATGAAGCAAAAAAATGCAGGAAATGCAAAGCAAAAAATGCAAGAAATGGAAAAAAAAGCAAACCAAAGAATTCATAAAATACAACAACTGGACAAAAAGATAAACAGAAAATTGCAAGAAACAATGCAAACAGTGCAAGGGTTGAAATTGCAATGGAGAAATAAAAGAGACCACAATCTGAAGAAAGGCTGGAAATAGAAAAGCTGGGCAAACGTTTAGCTACTACCGATACAAGCATTACCAACAGAATACAAGAGATGGAAGAGAGAATCTCAGGTGTTGAAGATACACTAGGAGAATTAGATTCATCAGCCAAAGAAAGTCTTAAGTCCAACCAATCCTTAACACAAAACATCCAGAAAATATGGGACACCATGAAAAGACCAAACCTAAGAATAATAGGTATAGAAGAAGGTAAAGAAACAGAACCTTCATTCAATGGCTGATGGAAGAAGAGGCAGACTGAACTCAAGAAAGCCAGTAACAGGGAGGACTGAAGACCAAAGGGATTAAGACTGGGCTGGTTTAACCCCTAGAAACAGCTGACCTGACAAGGGTTAGCTCTTGAATTCCAGGCTGATGCCTGGCAATCCAGCATGGGACTGATCAAGACCCCCTGAATGTGCGTGTCAGTGAGGAGGCCTAGGTAACCTATTGAACCTTGGGCAGTAGATCAGTATCTATCCCTGGTATACAAATGGACTTTGGACTCCCATCCAACAATGAGAGATGCACTCTCACCCTGAACCCTTGGGGGAGTGTCTAGGCCCTGCCCTGGATGAAATGACAGACTATGGACACCCCCATGGAAGGCCTCACCCTCCCTGGGGAGATGAGGGGATATTAGGAGGAGTTGGGGGGATGGCACGGGAGGAGGGGAGGGAAACGGAGAGGGAGCTGGAACTGACTTGTGAAGCAACCTTGTTTCTAATTTAAATTTAAATTTCAAAATAAATAATAAAAAAGAAAAAAATGTGCTCACTGGGAACTGGAGAGATGACACAGTGCATAGGAGTACACACTGGTCTTTCCAGGGTCCTGAGTTCAGGTCACAACACCCACATTGGGTGACTGGCAATTGCTTACAACCCCAGCTCAAAGGTATCCAACACCTTCTCCTGGCTTCCCATTCGCTCTGTACTCAAATTTACACCCCCAGCACACACATATACACATAATTGAAAAAAATAAATCTTCAAAGGAAATAATCTGTTTAGTTACTGTATTATAAGGATTCTAAAGTATTTGTGGTCTAGTCATACAAATATGAATTGCCTTGATATATATAACTAAATCGTATTTTAGCAACTATATGTTTAAGAAATAAGTCGAAATTGGGATTGTTTCCCTCCTAGATTGTTGAATTTTCCATACATTTTTATTGAGTAATTTTGTTCTTGACAATTTTACAGATGTATGTAATGTATTCTCAGCACCTTCTCTCCCTGACTTCATTTATTCCTCTTTAATTTCTAGTATTATGTCTTCTACCTACCGTTCCGTTTCCCACATTAGAACTTTCAGTTTGGTTTTGTGATTCATTTAGATTCAATGCTGATGTCCAATTTAGGACGTTATGTCTTTGCAAACGTTTTTTAAAAGATTATCATCTTATACATTTACCTACTAAAATGCTTTGAGTTTCTATGTAAAAGTAAATGTAACCCAGTAAATAGGTCCATATCCCAACCATGTTACATCATAATAAAATGTGATTAAAAAACAAAAAATCCAGATTAGAGGTGGACCTTCCTTCCCAGTTCCATGACCTAATTAGGAAATGACCCATCACAGGTGTCCCAGTGAGTTTAGGCTCAGGTTGAATTGCAGATGCAGTCAATTTGGCAACCCAAGAGGCCAGGACATTTAGCCTGTCTCAGGTGCTATACAAGTCCCCCTTATGGGCGGGGCTCTCTCACTGACTGCAAAGCTTCCCCATTCCTGTCACTTATGAGGCCTGGCCAGGGAAGCAATCTGTTTGTGTTGTACTTGAGCCTCAGAGAATGATGATGCCATTGAGGTGTCCTTACAGGATGATCCAAGTTGGATAGCAAAGCCAGAAGACTAGGGACACTGGACAGAGAGTCAGCGAACATGTCCACCCATTTTTCTTTCTTCTGTTCTCACCAAAAAATACTGAGAGAGAGAGATCCAAGCCTTCTAAGAGGAAAAATTAAATCCTCAGTCTATAGAGAAGTGTATGAATATTCTGAGCAAGGGGAGCAAGCCTTCCTGTAGCCATCCCTCCTTGCACATATCCCAATAGCGGACATGTGTTTTAAATGCCTCATATATTCATCAAAGACACAGATAGGGTTGCAAAAGAATGCTTCAAGTACGCGGGGATTTGATTATGCAGAAGTACAGGGATGAATATCAATGTCAAATGTATGTTTCCTCTTCTGAAACTGAGTCTCACTATGTAGCCGCAGTGGGCCTGGAACTCACTCTTCAATCCAGGCTGCCCTGGACCCCACAGACTTCTCTGGGTATCTGCCTCGTGAGTGGTAGGATTAAAGGACTCCACCACCACAACCAGCATTTGGACAAGTGGAGTTGCTTAGTTCAAATTGTGATTGTATATAGCCTTACGTCAGCCACCATGATGACCTCACCAAATAAGGAGGATTGGCACCCAAACTCTAGCTGAAAGGTGGCAGAGGTTGGCCCGCCACAGACTGTAGTTAGCCTAGGCTATATTGGAGACACAGTCTCAAGAGAAAGAGAGAAAGGAGGAATTCAGCTAGTCAGTTAAGGGAAAGGGAACCCTTCCCTTCAGCTCAGCTCCACTCTCCACAGTGTTCTCAAAAACCCACTGTGACACACAAAAATAAAGATCCGGAGACTGATATTGAGTTTCCAGCTTCAAGCTGAATATCAGAGAAGCAAAGCAGCCAGCTACCAGCTTCTCAGGGAGAATGGATGCCTCCTACTGAGTATACTGGGTACAAAGATGTGTGATCTGTTGCTTTTTTTAGACACATTCAGTCTGGAGTGTGCTTGATGGCCTTGTTTACATTGTTTGAATTTTATTTCTCGGGTGAAACTGTTTGTTTGTGTATTTATAAAACATATTTCTAAAAGGTAGGATGCTACTACCCAGCCCTGGCT
>NW_024429506.1:0-16845 GCF_017639785.1 Mesocricetus auratus
TCTGTTTAGTTGTGAAATTGACTGGGAAAGCCCTCCCTGCTGGCAGTCTTTCACATAGTGCCAAAAGGTGCTATGCAGACCACTGTGGAAGAAAAGACGCCAACAGTCTTATCAAGCACTGAATCCTGCATGCTACAATACTAACCTGCCAGGCAAGAGGCACCCACTGGTGCAATAGTGGAATGACTGCTTCACAGG
The DNA here is from genome assembly GCF_017639785.1 of Mesocricetus auratus. Lineage (NCBI taxonomy): Eukaryota > Metazoa > Chordata > Mammalia > Rodentia > Cricetidae > Mesocricetus > Mesocricetus auratus. Next base: position 199 of record NW_024429506.1, read on the forward strand.
AGAGAACTGATGTCTGGTACTACTTCCTGGCTTCTATGGCTAATAAGTATGGCTGATTTGTTGTTTTGATCTCCATTTGCTTTCGCAAATAATAAACAATAAATCTCAATTCCCCTTTTTTGTAATGCAAAAAGAAGGCTATAACATAAGAAAATAATATACAAAAAGTATATACAATATATATAGGCTACAGTTCATCAACAATGTCTAATCCATTTGCATTTGACAAATCTGGAGAAAATATCTAGTCAATTTGCATTTGACAAATTCAAAGAAAATGTCTAGTTAATTTGCATTTGACAAATTCAGAGAAAATGTCTAGTTAATTTGCATTTGACAAATTTAGATAAAACATCTCCAGTATCTATTCTATCTTAGTGAGTCCAAAGTCTTGCACCTAATTTACTTTCTATTCTAATATGAATTATCAAATTATCTTTTAATGTCTCTCAACCTTTTACGCTTTACAAATCTTTAGTAAATTTCTTTTCTGAGTCTAGTAAACAATGAAGACTATCACTATACTATTTAGTCTTCAACTCCCTCAGAGATCCAAGAAGGAAATGATATTAAATGAGTAAGCAGGAAGTCCAAGCAAGATATTTCCAAAATATGTCAGAAATGACAGAAACAGGTAACAGCCTGGACAGTTACCCAAGAATTCTCTGCAATGTTGGGGCATCCATCTTTGGTCTACAGGCCTATCGTATCTGGCAGACTTTTCTGTGAAACAGAAGTTTGAAGCACTGTCCCACCTTATCTTGGCAAGGTTAGCAATCACTCTCTTTGGTGTCCTGTTTGTCCAATTTGGACAGCATACTGTCAGGAGTTGAGGCAAGGGCACTTTCTCGCCCAGTGGCTACTTTTGCACAAAGAAAGTAAACTCCATGTGAGTTTCTTTGATGCCCATCATCTTCTGTGAAATAGACTGGTACTGCCAAGGGCAGACATGTTTCATTGTCATTAAAAAAGAACCTTTTATTATTAAAACATTTTAAATGCAATAATCTGAAGATCTCTGAAGTGTTGGAGGATGACTGGTCTAAAATATATCTCTGTTTGACCTTGAAAACTTACCTAATATGGCAACAAAATTCTAAGCAAAAATTTTAAAAGAGAAAATTATAAGACATCTAATACATACTTCTTCAGAATCAAAGTTGTTGAAATATAATTTTATCAATCATAATTGTTTTTAAGCATCAAAGTCAATTTTTAAGTAACTCTGCCAAAGTGTGTAATAATTACAATCTAGAATAAAGTGTTACCATCAGCCTGAATACAGTTAATCCCAATTCCCCATCCTCAACTCTACTGGATCACTACAGTCAATGTTCTGTCTCTACTTATTCCAACTTTTTCAAACTTTAAAACCAAAAGACAATGCTAATATCTTCCTGTCTTCTTTCACTTACACTAAGTTTGAAACTTACCCATGTAACATATCTCAGGAGTCATTCTTTATTATTATTCAGTAGCATTTCATTACATGGATATAGTAACAATAGATATATTGCTTAACATGTATTTTGTTTGCTTTTCTCTGGGAGGGTTACTATGAATGGAGTTACTAAGAGTATGTGCATATCAGACTTTGCATTGGCATATGTGTTTTTACATGAAGGGAAAAAAGTAATTTTTATTTGCCATTTTCTTGAAGTCTCAAGCATGTGCAAAACACATGTATAGTCAAGACCGATGACTAAGATGGAAAGTATTTTTCTTCCATTCTCATTAGATGAATAGGAATAGAAAGATCAATTAGTGAAGCAAAATGCTTTGAAATTTGTCCACATTTAATTCAGGTACCTGAATTTTTTCCACAAATCTCTTCTGCTATCAAAGGATGTCTGAAGAGAAAATCACCAGCCCAGGGGATGGAAAAGCTAATACCTGCCTTTGTCTAGCATATGCTTATATGTAAGAGATAGGGGTAAGGACAGCATGGAAATCTTAGGGGCAGCAACCTCTGAGAATAGCAATGCATGTGCATCCAGTAAAGGGAGAAAAGGCCCAAACACATGAACCAGGGATCTGTCTACACAGACAAAGTCTTCAGTTCTTACACACAAGGATGTCCCAATAGCTGAAACCACCTCATTCTAGAAAAATTCCCAGAGAGAACCCCAGAATTCACCGAGACAAACAAACCTCCCCAGCTGAAAAGTGGGGCCAAGTTATGGTTTGTCTTCATGTTAGACAAGGACCCGGGGCCATCAGATCTCTATTTTCCATGAATAATTCTCTGGGGACATGGGTAACCCATCTGTATGACAAATCCAAGACAGTTTATACTACCCACTGTTCAAGTTCCCTCACATGTGAACGGCTTTGAGGCCCATGGAAGCTGCCTGTAGACAGAACCAGACTGGGAGAGAGGGAGAGCCGCTGTGCTTCTTGGGAGGTCAGAGCTGAAGCTTTGTCGGAAATCCTCAAGAAGCCTCTGTATGTCCCTAGGTCATTAATGTTACAAGTGTCACCTCCAGGTTCCTCTCTCAAGCTCCCTTTTCTCTGCCCAAGGTCAATGCACAGATACATTTATGTAACTTTTAGTGGTATATAAACATCAGCCATTATGGGCCAAAGCCTCTTTCAGGCACTGTGGAAAGAAAAAGCTCTTCCTTTCTTTTTCTTCTGGTAAACCCCTGACTTGTAACCCACCAGCAGAAGGCTAGTCTACCTACCAGGCTTCCTCCCACTACCAGCTATCCAGTGCATCAAATTTCTCATGACTCAGTTCTTCCAGAAAGTCCTGCACTGACTCATCAGATGCCCTAGAAAATGGACAGACAGAAATGAGAGGCTTAAAAAAGGCCCACCCTTTCCCCCTGTGTTTACCTGGTGGTTTCTTTTATGAATCATTTAACATTCTTCACCCACAGCAAACATAAACAGACCCAGCCAAGGCTCTCCTACATCCTTAGGCCAGAACTTGCCAAAGGCACCAAAACTCTTGGTCACCATCTAATGTCAAGTGCATGCACAGATCACTACACAGTAAGAAAGCTTTTGGATATGAAGGTCAAAGAATGGGGCTACATTAAAAGAGGTGGAGGGGAGAAATACCACCAGAACAGGTCTAGGAAATACCAACTCCACAGTCATTTGCTATTTTTAACTACAAGCAAGAAAACCTGAGTTTCTTCAAGCATGGTTTATGCGTTGCACCTGAAGAAACCATCTTAGAAAGCACCTGTGAATGACAGCAAAGACACAAAGTGCTGACAGCAAGATTAGAAAGAGGCAGTGGTCCACACCGGGATGACTCACAAGGTGTGTGCTGAGCAGAAGGGGACAGATGGGCTTGCATTTCAGCAGCCCAAGATTGACTCCTGTGACTGTCATTCTGCAGGGAATTCAAGAGAAACTGCTCCTTCCTAGGTTGGCTGGGATCTTTCTGGGAAATATCAAGATTACTTCTTGAGTACCTATAGCTCTGATACCTCCATTTCACAACAAATGTCAGTCTTTAATATTAATGAAGCTGTTTTGAGATCTGTTTTAATGTTACAAATTAGGAAAATAAAAGACAGCTGAGAAAAGGAATTTCACACTTGTACTGCCCATTGGGTCTCCCCACAGCGAGCATGTCCCAGCTTATTATTACTTCTATGTTGGGGTGATGGATGAATGACTTCTCATTCTTGTAGCATCTAATATGATCCGCTGCCCCAAGTTAAAAGTCCCTCAAGCACACAAAATGATATCACAGACATGTAATAAGAGGCCAAAACTCTCTCTGATCTCCCTCCAAATGACTTTGGGAGCCCTAGACCTTTTGGAAAGCCACCTTTATGTTCTCTGACTCTCAGTCACCTGTTACTTCTCAGCTACTGATGAATAGTTTGTTTAATCAGTCTTGGACACATCACAGGAAACTCCTGAACAACTGTTACACCAGAAGTCACTTTCTTGGAGTATGAGCAAGCAATTGTGCTACAGAATCAAGTCTAAAGTTCTCATGGGCTTCTAGTCGATGTTTGGAAATTCCATCTTTCTCTAAAAAGAAAGGATTGGTGCAATTTAAATTTGCTTAAAATATTGATGCTTCTCTACATTTTCTGACTCTGGGTGTTGAAGATACTTAATGAAGGGGGCAGAGTAGGCAGTAAGTGATGAATGCTGGAAGTCTTATGTGTGAAGATCTGCTTTCTACAAATCTCTCAGCCAATGCTGCAGGCTTATTAGTAGCTTCTAGAGTGGAAACAAAACAAACAACAAATAATATGGGGAGGATGGCCTTCAATTCAATAGCTTTCTACACTTCTATAGCAAATGAACAGACAAAAAAACAGCACAGTCAACTGCTAAATTCACAATTAGAAACTTGCTCTAAGTGCCAAACTGTGATTGTATCGAGATCAGGCAGGCTCCTGGGATCCACAAAACTGGCTCAGAGTAGATTGCTTCCCCTTAGATCCACACACTTACAATGTAACCCTGAACTTCGGTTGAGTACCTCTGAGGTACTTTGAACTAGGAAAAAGAAGGGACCAGGGGTTTTCTTTTTCTTTCTTTCTTTTTTTGTTTTTGTTTGTTTGTTTGTTTTTTGGGACAGGGTTTCTCTGTATTGTTTTGGAGGCTGTCCTGGAACTCAATCTGTAGACCAGGCTGGCCTCGGACTAACAGAGATCTGCCTGCCTCTGCCTCCCGAGTGCTGGGATTAAAGGCATGCGCCACCAACGCACAGCAAGACCAGGGGTTTTTGTATCACTTCTAATCCTAGAATGAATACATTCAGTCATATTAAAAAACAAAGAAAAAAAACTTGCAAACATGGAAAATGCAAATTAACAAAATCAGAAATGAAAAGGGGGTCATAACAACAGACTCTGAGGAAATCCAGAGAATCATTAGGTCATACTTTGAAAACCTGTACTCCACAAAATTCGAAAATTTAAAGGAAATGGATGACTTCCTGGATAGCTATCACTTGCCAAAACTAAATCAAGAACAGATAAGCAATTTAAATAGGCCTATAACCCCTATGGAAATAGAAGCTGTCATCAAAAGTCTCCCAACTAAAAACAGTCCAGGTCCAGATGGCCTCAGTGCAGAATTCTACCAGAAATTCAAAGAACAGCTTATACCAATTCTTCTCAAAGTGTTCCACACAATAGAAGCAGAAGGGTCTTTGCCAAACTCTTTCTATGAGGCTTCAATAACCTTGATCCCCAAGCCACACAAAGACAAAACTAAGAAAGAGAACTTCAGACCAATATCCCTCATGAACTTTGATGCAAAAATACTCAATAAAATACTGGCAAATCGGATCCAAGAACACATCAAAACAATCATTCACCACGATCAAGTAGGTTTCATCCCAGGGATGCAGGGATGGTTCAACATACGAAAATCCATCAACGTAATCCACCATATAAACAAGCTGAAAAACAAAAATCACATGATCATCTCACTAGATGCTGAAAATGCCTTTGACAAAATCCAACACCCCTTCATGATAAAGGTCTTGGAGAGATCTGGGATAACAGGGACATACTTAAACATAATAAAAGCTATATACAGTAAACCAACAGCCAACATCAAACTAAATGGACAGAAACTCAACGCAATTCCTCTAAAACCAGGAACAAAACAAGGCTGTCGGCTCTCTCCATACCTTTTCAACATGGTACTTTAAGTTCTAGCTATTGCCATACGACAACAAAGGGGGATCAAGGGGATACAAATTGGGAAGGAAGAGGTCAAACTTTCACTGTTTGCAGACGATATGATAGTTTACATCAATGACCCAAAGAACTCTACCAGAGAACTCTTACAGCTGATTAACACCTTCAGCAAAGTGGCAGGCTACAAGATCAACTCAGGAAAATCAGTAGCCCTACTATATACAGATGATAAAAGGGCTGAAAAAGAAATCAGAGAAACATCACCCTTTACAATTGCCACAAACAACATAAAATACCTTGGGGTAACACTAACCAAACAAGTGAAAGACCTGTATCGTAAGAACTTTGAATCTTTAAAGAAAGAAATTAAAGAAGCCCTCAGAAAATGGAAAGATCTCCCATGCTCTTGCATAGGAAGGATCAATGCAGTAAAAATGGCAATCCTGCCAAAAGCAATCTACAGATTCAATGCAATCCCCATTAAAATCCCAGCACAATTCTTCACAGACCTTGAAAGAACAATAATCAATTTTGTATGGAAAAACAAAAAACCCAGGATAGCCAAAACAACCCTGTTCAACAAGGCAACGTCCGGAGGCATCACCATCCCTGACCTCAAGCTCTATTATAGAGCTATAGTCCTGAAAACAGCTTGGTATTGGCACAAAAATAGACAGGTAGACCAATGGAATCGAATTGAAAACCCGGGTATTAACCCACACACGTACGAACATCTGATCTTTGACAAAGAAGCTAAAAATATACAATGGAATAAAGAAAGCATCTTCAACAAATGGTGCTGGCATAATTGGAGACTGGCATGTAGAAGAATGCGGATCATTCCATGTTTATCGCCCTGCACAAAACTTAAGTCCAAATGGATCAAAGACCTCAACATAAAGCCAGCCACACTGAACCTCTTAGAAGAGAAAGTGGGTGGTACCCTTGAACGAATTGGTACAGGAGACAGCTTCCTGAACATAACACCACTAGCACAGACAGTGAGATCAACAATTAATAAATGGGACCTCCTGAAACTGAGAAGCTTCTGTAAGGCAAAGGACACAGTCAGCAAGACAAAAAGGCAGCCCACAGAATGGGAAAAAATATTCACTAATCCCACATCTGACAGAGGGTTGATCTCCAAAATTTACAAAGAACTCAAGAAGCAAGTCTCCAAAACATCAAAGGACCCAATTAAAAAGTGGGCTGCAGAACTAAATAGAGAGTTTTCAATAGAGGAGTCTAAAATGGCTGAGAGGCACTTGAGAAAGTGCTCAACATCCTTAGCCATCCGGGAAATGCAAATCAAAACAACTCTGAGATACCATCTCACTCCTGTCAGAATGGCTAAAATCAAAACCACCAATGACAATTTACACTGGAGAGGATGTGGTGAAAGGGGGACACTCCTCCATTGCTGGTGGGAGTGCCAACTGATTCAGCCACTTTGGAAATCAGTATGGAGATTCCTCAGAAAAATGGGAATAAACCTACCACAAGACCCAGCAACTCCACTCTTAGGTATATATCCAAAAGATGCCCATTCATACAACAAAGATGTCTGTTCCACTATGTTCATAGCAGCTTTATTTATAATAGCTTCCAGAATTTGGAAGCAACCTAGATGTCCCTCACCCGAAGAGTAGATAGAGAAAATGTGGTACATCTACACAATGGAGTACTATTCAGCAGAAAAAAATAATGGAATCATGAGATTCGCAGGCAAATGGATGACACTAGAAGAAACCATCCTGAGTGAGGTAACCCAGTCACAAAAAGAGAAACATGGCATGTACTCTCTCATATATGGATTTTAGACATAGATCTGGGGAGTGCCAGCCTACAATCCTATGGCCAGAAAGTCTGGGAAACAGAAACTTTATTTAGTGGCTGATCGAACAAGAGGCAGACTCCCTTGGTTAAGTACTGAGCTGAACTCAAGAAAGCCAGTAACAGAGAGGGAGGACTGATGATCAAAGGGATTAAGACTGGGCTGGTTTAACCTCCAGAAACAGCTGACCAGACAAAGGTTAACTCTTGAATCCCAGGCATAAGTGCAGGCATCCCTGCACTCAGGAGGAACAGGCAGGCGGATCTCTGTGAGTTCGAGGGCAGCCTGGTCTACAGAGCGAGTTCCAGGACAGGCTCCTAAACTACAGAGATGGTCTCATAAAAAAAAAAAACCTGCAAGGAGGCAAAGTGAGGAACCAAGAATGACACATAATGCACTCATACCATTATGTTGTACATGAATGGAAAAGGTAAAGAGAAAGGAAAGAAGGTAGAAACAACATGGAAAATATGAGATGAAAAGAAAGAAACTATACAGGGAAACATGCCTAAAATTAAAGGTTTCACACGAATTATGTCAACAAATCTTTTGAGCATTAGATACTAGTACCTAGAAATCAATTTAGTTTACTCACAGTGTAATAGTTTATATACTTCTGAGCTAAGCCATTGATCACAATATCATCTCAAGCCCACTGAGTAATAAAGTAGGATTAAACTACTCAACTTTAGGAAAGACACATGTTCAATTGAGAAGCACTGAAGAAGCCAAGGAGTTGAGACTACATCACAAGCTCCCTGGACAGAGTTCTCCATCCATAGAAGTCTGGGAAATATGAATACCATCACTAGGGACTCTCTTGACATTGTTTTTCCTAAGGAGTATCATGTATTATTTTTAAAACACTCGTGTACTATAATAACAAATTAATATGTAGAATCTACTTCTCTGTCAATTAAAGCTGGAGGGACTGTATAAACTTAGGAGTAAAAACAGTGGCATTCCTTACCAACCCAACTGAAGCAATGGCGGGAGGGCCAGCCTCCCCTAACACCATGGACAAAGACAGCACTAGCCAAGAACAACCAAATGCAGCACTAAATTTATATTCTGCTAAGAAATAAAAACTACAGCTACCTGTATCCTAAACTTAATGAGGAAAATTTCATTGAGAGACCCTCCTTTTAACAAAGATGTATGTACTTATATTTCATATGTGTTAGTGTTTTATTTGCACCATGTGCCTGACTGGTACCCACAGATTCCAAAAGAAGATTCAGATCCCCTGAAACTGGAGGTACAGGCAGTTGTGAGCTGCCATGTGGCTGCAAGGGCAGCTAATGCCTCTAACCACTGAGGAATCTCTCCAGGCTCCTCTTTTCATTTAAAAACTTCCACAAGCTTCTCCTATCTTGTGCCCACTCCACTAAAGACAACCAATGAAAAAGACAAAGAATTTCTAAAGGAAAAGACAAGGAGCATCCAGAAATACAAATTTCAGGTTTTTCATGTGACATTTTGCCATATTTAGATTTTTATACCCCATGGAGTCTCACAGTGAAAATGTTCACTCTACTAATGAGGCACTCACCCAAGTGTCTGAAATCCTTGTCCAGGGCGGATTTGTCATCCTTTGGATGATTCAAGTAGGTACCTGGAGGGAGACTCTTTGGGGAAAAGGGTTCTGGCTCGACGAGGTCTTGCCCTTGAACCTGGCAGTGTATTTGGGAGGCAACAACAAAAGGACACCTGGGGGTGGGAGACTTGCCCCAAGGTCCGCACTAGGGCATGGTTCTGGGTCCTGTCTCGTGGGCTCCCTGTCAATTAGGGAGGGGCGGGTCCAGAGGTGGAGGCACCAGGGCCCCTAGTGGTGCACACTGCACCCGGCCGCCCCCCCCCCCGCGCTCTGCCCCGCCCCTTACCTGGGGCTTGTCAGCCAGCTGGGGAGCTAGGGAAACCAACAAAACAAAACAAACTCCTGCCGGCTTCCTGTTGTGCTGAGTAAGTCTGGGGCAGAAAGGCCATGGCCAGCCTCCAGGTAGGAAGCCAGGGCAAACCAAGAGGACCAGCGCACACAGGGGGCCAGAGACCGGGGAGCCACACTTGGGTGTGCACTGCCCAGAACCCCGCCCGTGTCCGGACCTCGGGGGGGAGTCTCCCACCCCCAGGTGTCCTTTTGTTGTTGCCTCCCAAATACACTGCCAGGTTCAAGGGCAAGACCTCGTCGAGCCAGAACCCTTTTCCCCAAAGAGTCTCCCTCCAGGTACCTACTTGAATCATCCATAGGATGACAAATCCGCCCAGGTCAAGGTTTTCAGACACCTGGGTGAGTTCCTGGTCCCCTGGGTGACTTGCCAGCTCTAGTGAGTAACTTAGAACTGTCTCTTGGGGCAAGGTGTGTGTCTAGGATTGCCAACAGCTCACTCACGCTTTCCAGAAAATGGTCCCGACTGACTTGAAAATAGACACAGGGTCATTTACAGGGACCAGAGTCTTGAAGCAGCACAAAGTGACAAAGTCCCCGAGACTGAGACATTTCCCAAACAGTGCTGACATTTTGTCTTGGCCCATAAAAATATACATGCAAGATGACGAACCCGGTGGGGAGTGTTGGTGTCTGAATGTGTCTGCACTTTGGTGGCGGGGGAGGTTATAGTTGGAGACACCTTGTCTCCAAAACCAAAACCAAAAAAAAAAAACCCCATAAAATGTCAAGCTTTCAGATCTTTTCTTCTTTTTACACTATTTTGGTGTTTCTTTTACTTTTTTTAAATTTGGCTGTACCCACAGCTGCTGTTTGGGTCATCAAAGAGTACAAATGGTTTTCTAACACTAGGTTTTATTTCGTTTTATACTGACTCACCATAAAATGCAGTGTTTATCTTATCAAAACACACTGTGTACACACAGATATGTACACCTGCAAAGAAATGGACTAGAACAGTTCTTGACTATTACTCTTGATGTATTCTGATAGCTTTAAATATATTGCAGTCTGTTCTATTTGTTTTAAATATTAAAAAAAAACCTACTTTACCTGTTGAGTAACTGGCACCATAGGCCTTCAGGGGATTGCTGCCCAGTTTGCAAAACACTGCTTTAGAGTGAGTAATTTGGGAACTGAAGGCCTGGAAATGCAGCGTATTCCCATCTATGCTGTGCTGAAGCATGGCCAGTCCAGGACTGCCTGGCTGGACATCCCTGTTGATGCTGAAATGTTTGAGTTGCAAGTTCATTCTGATTTCTTATGGTGATTATTGTTTGCACTGAGTGAACATTCTTTGTGGGGCCACAGGTTTCTAGAGCTTTCTGTACTCATTGATGAATTAGCGACTGAGGTAAAGTAACGAGACACTTCTCAGTAATTATTGCTAAAACCGGTGACACTGGGTACAGTAGGGTGCATTCAGGTGTGGAAGGTGCATTCTGGGAGTGAGGGAGGTGTTACTAGCTTCAGGGTTGCTTCTGACTTTCAGACTAGCGAGGAGGGGGTTCCTGGACTAGATGGCCACTCCATCTCCTCTTCTTCCCTTTGGCCTTGGCCATGCTCACCCACACTGTGAACTTCATAGCTACAGACTTTAAGATGCGCTGTCAGTTGTCTTCCTCCATATGCTTAAGAAAAATTATCTTCACTTTAGAGAAAATTTGTAAGTATAAAATTTAGTGTAGTTACAATATGTTGGCCATGAATTAGCTTAGAGTTTGGATCCACAGATAACAGCAAAGTCGTGGGTTCCAAGTTACTCACTAGAGCTGACAAGTCACCCAGGGGACGAGGAACTCACCCAAGTGTCTGAAAACCTTGACCTGGGCGGATTTGTCATCCTATGGATGATTCAAGTAGGTACCTGGAGGGAGACTCTTTGGGGAAAAGGGTTCTGGCTCGACGAGGTCGTGCCCTTGAACCTGGCAGTGTATTTGGGAGGCAACAACAAAAGGACACCTGGGGGTGGGAGACTCCCCCCCGAGGTCCGGACACGGGCGGGGTTCTGGGCAGTGCACACCCAAGTGTGGCTCCCCGGTCTCTGGCCCCCTGTGTGCGCTGGTCCTCTTGGTTTGCCCTGGCTTCCTAACTGGAGGATGGAGGCGGCCTTTCTGCCCCCGACTTACTCAGTACAGGGTTGCACAACAGGAAGCCGGCACGAGTTTGTTTTATTTTGTTGCATTACCTCCCTTGCCGGCTGGCAGACACACCACGGGTAAGGGGCACGGGGAGAGCAGGGGTGGCCGGGGGCAGCGTGCACCACTAGGGGCCCTGGTGCCTCAAGCTCCGGACCCGCCCCTCGCTAATGGACAGGGAGCCCATGGGACAGGACCCAAGACCCTCGCGGGGCAAAATGTGTGTGTGTGTGTGTGTGTGTGTGTGCGTGTGCGTGTGCGTGTGTCTGTGTCTGTGTCTGTGTGTTGGGGGTGGGTGTTGGAGACCCCAGGAGGGCTGTCTACTCACTGTTCCCAGCCACAATTCTTAGCACTGCAGTCCCATGCCACTCCAAGTTCCTCTGCCCTGTGTATCTCTCATCCTGGCTTGGCTTGCTTGACACCAGCTTGGTCAGATGGGTTAGAGGGTAAGGGGTCACTTCCGCAATCCTAGGGAGCAGTGTCCACAGGGACTCCAGCAGTTACAACCCTGTTTCTCCTAAGAGAGGACACCTTCCCAATCCTGCAGAGTCTCCTAGGATGTCAATTGGGGTTAGTGGTCCCAGGTGATCCTGGAGTTGGCTAGGAAAGAGAAGTTATACAGCTCCCTCCAGTGGACCAGTCCCTTTGGGTTATGGGACCTGGAGTCCCCAGAGGAACTCTTAAAGTCCTAGGGGGCCTGGGGAAATCAAGACTCACAGACTCAAGGGGTTTTGCCCAGGAACCTCTGCCAAACTTAAGTATCCAGGGAAAACACTGAAGTTTCTCTGTTGAGAGCCAGTGGTTCTTGGCCTGAAGGTGAACTCAAGACAAATGCAGATCGTCGTCTGCCTGTTCTGAAGCTTTGATAAATCATGATTTTACGTCTTGGGTGGTAGCCAGGCACTGGACTTCACTTTTTAGACTAAACTAGGAACTTTTTAAATTGTAAAAATGGACCCGTGTTAGTTTAAATCTTCTTCCCCCTTTGCTCTCTCGTTTGCAGTGAGGTGCACAAGGCAGGTGCAGCCTGCAAAGGTTTGCAGGAAAACCATGAAGGTTGTGCCTGGAAACGCTGACGTGATCTACAGAGAGAACTGTGTGAGAGTGTATGTTTTCTTCCCCTTTACTTCTACAATGAGAACTGCTGACATTTAGTGACTTTACTACCATTTACCACAGTTTTCATCGAGACTAGCTCCAACTCCACTCCTTGAATTGAAGGAGGCATTGTTCCCATTCTTATTAGTACTCTGTTCATTTCTTACTTTCCATCCCAGGAGGACTCAACCCTTTTTGAGAGTGAGTTATTTAATTCTGTGTGCTCTGGAATGATCCCCTCTCCCCTTGAGGTCAGTCTGGGCAGAGTGGCCATCCTACAATTCATCGATTCTATCAGGGTTTCCACTGGTTCTACCACAGTTCCCACTCAGATTAGCTGAGGTTGGATAACTGGGGTTGGTTGCTTTGCTTGGGAAAAAGTGGTCCTTATTTCAAATGGGAAGTAACTGTTTTTTGTTGGATGCTCTCCATACCCTACCTGGTTTAGAATTTTTACCTGGCCAAAAAGAATGTGGAGGGTTAAGTAAACGGAGCTGGTGTTTTTGTAAAAGCCCTGTCTTGATTTATGTGGCATAGGTGGTCTTTCCACAGGTTCACAAGACAGGTCAGCCTTCACCTGACCTTCTTCCTACTAGGCCTGAGGATATCCTGTCCTCTCAGGTCATAGTTGCTGATCACTGGAGTTGGAATGTTAGTGTTTAATTCTCCCAGATTGTAGGAGTTATTTCCAAGGAGCGGATCCAGGAAGAGGCACCAGAGCACACTCTTATCCTTGGAGAAGTCATTTCCTGTGTTTCTGCAATTATTTTTCTATAGAGGAAGTTCTATTATAAATAAGGTGTCAATACAGGATTAACCCTTTTGTGTTTGGCTAGTTCATAAACTCAGTCAGGACTGAAGAAAAAGTCACATAGGTAGTTTTTGCCATAAAAATATGATGGCATCCTTATTTAAGGAGAAAGAGGAAAAGGAAGCCTTTAACATCAGATTAAGAATGAGCTGAATTTTTATGAAAGATGCCCAAGTTCCAGGTTTTCTTAGTCACCCACTTTAGGCAGAGCTGGCACAAAAGCCAACGTTTTTATTAATGTAGAACAAAATGTCCATTTGGAAGATCACACCTGTTAGCTTCAGAAACAGGGCACTTCCAACAAACGAGCACCCATCTCTCACAAGCCCGCCAGTGACTGCCTCCCTCTCAATTGGTGGGTTGCATCCCCATTTGTGGGTCCCATATCAGATATCCTTCATATCAGATACTTGCATTACAGGTTCATAACTGAAGTAGGAACGAAATAATTTTATGGTTGGGGCTCACCACAACATGAGGAACTGTATTAAAGGGTGGAAGCATTAGGAAGGCTGAGAACCACTGCTTTAAGGTCTCACTGCCCTCAATTCGAACACTTGTGTGGGTCTTCCTGAACAAGTATCTTATGTAATTAGAGTAGTTCTAACTTTGTTTCATCTGCATGCTACTTTATAGTAGGTCAGAGAGTGTGTTTTCCTTTAAAGGAGATGGGAACAATTTGGCTTAGGGAACGTAGTTGTTTGAGCATTACTTAAAGGGACAGAACTAATGAGAAATACAAGTGAGATGGATCATATCTATGCCTGTCTGATACCTACCTGAGAAACACGCCTGGTGTGACTCTGCGTGAACTGGAAAAATGGTGAAGAGTATGCATTGGTAGTCCTGGTATGGGGGCCAACTCTCCACAGCAAATAACTTAGTTCTAGCACTGAATTGACTGTAAAAATTGTCTACCAGAGTACCAAGAGTCAGGCAAGGTGATTGAGTCTGCTCAGAGGACAGGACAGGAATTCTATGTTACTTCTTCATACTTAGAGAAAGAAAGAGAAACAAGAATGGATAGACTAGAAAGCACACAGCTGTAATTAAACTGGATCCACAGGTCACAGAGCATGGGACACGTTATTGCATTGTCACATGTCATTTATACTATATTTATTCAGATAATAAAAGATAAGGGCATATTATAAGTACATACCTCACTTTTACTTTCTGCATAATATGAATAACAAAAATATAGTAAATATATACATGTATAAATTAGTATTGAAATAGATGTATGATAAGTCAGGTGTGAAAAGGACAGATAGGTAAATAGAGTACATGACTGTCTCTAAATACAAGGGCTGGGAGGGGGGTTCATATATAAGCCAGACATAACCACAAAACTCAATGAAATGAGAATTTAGACAGGGAAATGAAACATAGGCAAATAGCCACAGTGCACTGTAGAATGGTAGGAATGTGAAATGGAAAATATGTGTGGAGTAAAACAGTTAATATTTGTTGGGTTCTTTATGTCCTTGGCATTGTACTAAGAATGTGACATGCATTTTCTCATATATTATTCTGTAATGTCATAAGCGGTGCACAATAGTATGGTTATCCCCATTGGACAGATAAGAGACATGGAGACTAATATAGGAGTATGAAGGGCATAAATAGGCTTGGAGAGTGAGTAAGAGAGGGCTTGTGGGTGGTTCATTTGGTAAAACTCTCACCTTGCAAGCATGAGGACCATGTGAAGAGCTAGATGAATGTTTTCCCTATGTTTGCATCATGATCCAAGTTCTGACCCTGGAACCTATGTGAAATGCTAGATACGGTGGTGTACCTCTGTAATGCCAGCACTGAGGAGGCAGAGGCAAGGGAATCAGTTAAGTGTAGCTTAATTGGTGAGCTCTGTGTCAGTTTGAGACCTTGTTTCAAAGGAGGTGGAGTGCATTGCTGGGCTTGACACCTGAGGTTGTCCTCTGTTTCCCACAAGCATGAGCACATGCACCGTCCACATTGATCTGCACACATGCGAACTTGTATACATACATGCACACATCCATACACAAACTGAGAAAGAAAGGGACCCGGGAAGCTCTGGAGGTAGGTGTCAAGGCAGTGTACTAGAGCAACAATCCAGTCATTTTCTGCCCTGGGAACGAAGTCCGGGGATTTGTCTGCGAGGCTTGAACCCTTAGAGATGCCACCTAGCTGAGCACATACTTGAGATGGAGAAAGTAGTGGGGTCATTCTTGTTTGCTGTGATCTCTAGGCCAAGGGCATGAAAGGCAGCACGCCCTACGGAACTATAGATGAGCAGATAGGCTCTAGCACAAGACCTGACCTTGTCCCAGGCTCCTTGATAAAGTGACCAGTTTCTCTGAACATCAGTGTTTTTTATAGTTCCGAGCCAGAGCTTCCAAGTTTCATTTCTAGGCCTGCTGAATACTGTACACAGAAAGCCAACCAGAGGCCAGGGCTGAGTCGGACTTTTGCTGTTTTTGTGTGTGAAGAAATAGATTGTTTTCCCAACCTTTTCAGCATGGCCAATAGGCTCCACTCCTGTCTGTAACTTGGCTGAGTTATTCATGAAGGTTTAAACAAGATTTTTAATAAATATGTTGTCATGTTGGGTAAAGGCCTAGTCATTGTTGTGGACATTCATACTTCTTCCCTGATGTCAGTGAGCAGAATTAACTTGTATAAAACTTCTGTCTACCAACAACTGAAAATACTTAACACTGGGTACTTTTAAGCTGTAACTGAAGTGAAGGAGAGAAACCACTCAGTCCACGTGTGACAGAGATTTTTTAGTAAGCTTGATTCTTTGGTCTAGATGATCAGCTTTGCTTGTAGAATCTTCTATAGGTAGCTTTTTCTTTTCTTTTCTTTACCTTTTTGAGAAAATTGTGGATGTAGCCTTAAAAATATCCATTCCTGTGGACTGAGTAGTAGGTAATACAAACTGAATGACAAGGAACCCTCTTTCCATTTAGGCATAGTTCACTTCCCTGTAACTCTTCGTGTGAGGACGGATTTTCATATTTTCTTTACAAAGAGCCTTCTCCAGCCAGTTTCCGCTGCTTTTCTATTTTTTGAAGAAGAGGGCTTTGTGTCTCAAATGATGGCCATGTGGGACTCAGTCCCAGCAGTGCAGGTAAAGAATTCAGGGTGACGTCATAGGGGATGCATTCATTTTTCCATTTCAGATTCTCCATCTCAGGATCTGATGG
>NW_024429507.1:0-801 GCF_017639785.1 Mesocricetus auratus
GACATCTCTATAGTGCTCTATGTACAGAAATATACACTGTGACATCACTATCTTGCATTGCGACGTCACAATTACACACTCTGTTATCAATATACTGTACTATGACATCACAATTATTGACTGTGACATCACTATAGTGCTCTATGTACAAAATTATACACTGTAACGTCATTATAGTGCAATATGACACCGCAATTATACACTGTGTTATCAATATACTGCAATAGACATCAAAATTATACACCGTGACATCAATATACTGCACTATGACATCACAATTATTGACTGTGACATCAATATAGTGCTCTATGTACAAAATTATACACTGTGACACCATTATAGTGCAATATGACACCACCATTATGCACTGTGACATCAATATAATGGACTGTGTCCTACAATTATTCAATGTGACACCAAATACTGCACTATGACATCACAAATTATTGACTGTGACATCAATATGGTTCACTATGTACACAACGACACTTTGTGACATCAAAACAGTTCAATATGACATCACAATTATACACTGTGTTTTCAATATACAGCACTATGACATCACAATTATTGGCTGTGGCATCACTATAGTGCTCTATGAACACAATTATACATTGTAACATCACTATAGTGCAATATCACCTCACAATTATACACTGTGACATCACTATAGTGCATTATGACATCACAATTACACACTGTGTTTTCAATATACTGCACTATGACATCACAGTTATTAACTGTGATTTCACTATAGGGCTCAGCGAATAAAATTATACATTGTGACATCAATATAGTGCT
>NW_024429508.1:0-53643 GCF_017639785.1 Mesocricetus auratus
CAATAAGGTACACATGTAGTTTCTCACTAAAGGTTATAAGGCTAGTTTTGAAGAAGTTACATGTGTAGATTCTCACACAGTGTTACATCAATAGTTTTCCATATGTTACACATGTATTTTCTCACACACTGTTTTATTGATGGTTTTCAATGGGTATCACATAAGATTTGCATACAGTGTTGTGTCGTTAGTTTTTAATAAGATACTCATGTAGTTTCTCAAAGAGTGTTGTATCGAGAGTTTCCAAGAAGTTACAGATGTAGAATCTCACACAGTGTTGTATCTTTAGTTTTGAAGAAGTAACATGTGTAGATTCTCACACAGTGTTGTATCATTAGTTTTCAAGAAGTTATGCTTACAGGTTTTCACAAAGAATTATATCGTAAGATTTCAATAAGTTACAAGTGTAGAATCACACACAGTGTTGTGTCGATAGCTTTGAATAAGTTACACGTGTAGATTCTCACACAGCATTGTATCGTCAGTTTTCAATAAGGTACACGTGTAGAATCTCACACACATTTCAATCGTTAATTTTCAATAATTTACACGTGTAGAATCACACATAGTGTTGTGTTGTTTGTTTTCTATAAGTTACACATGTAGAATCTCACACAGCATTGCGTCGTTTGTTTTCAATGAGGTACATGCGTAGAAACTCACTCGGCTTTGTATCATTATTTTTCAATAAGGTAGAGTTGTAGAATTTCACACAGCATTGTAGCATTAGTTTTCAATAAGTTGCACGAGTAGAATCTCATACAGTGTTGTATTGTTAGTTTTCAATAGGTTAAACGTGCAGATTTTCACACAGCATTGTATCTTTAGTTTTCAATTTGTTACACTTGTAGATACTTACACAGTGTTGTATCTTTAGTTTTCAATATGTTACACCTGTAGAATCTCACACATTGTTGTGTCATTAATTTTCAATAAGGTACAAATGTAGAATCTCACACAGCGTTGTATCGTTTGTTTTCAATAAGGTAAACTTTTAGAGTATCAACAGCGTTGTAGCATTAGTTTTCAATAAGATGCACGTGTAGAATCTCACACACAGTTGTATCGTTAGTTTTCAATAAATTGCACCTGTAGATTCTCACACAGCTTGTATTGCTATTTTTTATAAGGTGCACGTTTTGTGTGTCACAAAGCTTTGATCCTTAGTTTTCAATAAGGTATATGAGTAGAAACTCACACAGCGTTATATCGTTAATTTTCAAGAAGTTATGCATGTAGTTCCCCACAGAGTGTTGTATTGATGATTTTCAAGAAGTATCGATTATAGATTCTCAAACAGAGTTGTTTCATTAGATTTCAAGAAGTTACGCATGTAGTTTCTCACATAGTATTTTACCAATATTTTCCAAGCAGTTACATGGGTAGATTCTCAAACTGATTTGTATCGTTAGTTTTCAATAAGGTACAGGTATAGATTCTCAAACAGCATTGTATCGTTAGTTTTCAGTAAGTTACACCTATAGATTCTCACACCACTTTGTATCGTTTGCTTTCAATAACCTTCACGTGTAGAATCTCACACACTGTTGTATCGTTAGTTTTCAGTAAGGTAAACATGTATTATCTCACACAGCGTTGTATTGTTAGTTTTTAATTGATGCACATATAGAATCTCACAAAGCGTTGAATTATTAGTTTTCAATATAAGTGTAGGTTATCACCCAGCGTTGTAGCGTTAGTTTTCAATAAGTTACACTTGTAGAATCACACACAGTGTTATGTCCTTAGTTTTCAATAATTTACACGTGTAGATTCTCACAGTGTTGGATAGTTAGTGTTCAATTAGTTACACCTGTAGATTCTACCACAACATTTTATCGTTAGTTTTCAATAAGGTACACGTGTAGAATCTCACACAGTGTTGTATCAATAGTTTCCAATACGGTACACATGTAGAGTCTCAAAAATGTTTATAAGGCTAGTTTTGAAGAAGTTACATGTGTAGATTCTCACACAGTGTTACCTCGTTAGTTTTCCATAATTTACACATGTAGTTTATCACACAGTTTTGTATCGTTAGTTTTCAAGAAGTTAGCCGTGTAGTTTGGCATACAGTGTTGTATCATTTTCAACAAGTTATGCTTACAGATTATAATAAAGAATTCTTTGGGTAGTTTTCAGTAAGGTACACGTGTAGATTCTGAAACAGCGTTGTATCGTTAGTTTTAAAGTAGTTATACTTATAGATTCTGACATAGTTTTGTATCGTTAGTTTTCAAGAAATTACGCAGGTAATTTCTCACACAGTGTTGAAACAATATTTTACAAGAAGTTACACGGGTAGATTCTTAAACTGCGTTGTATCATTAGTTTTCAATACGGTACACATGTAGATTCTCAAACAACGTTGTATCATTAGTTTTCAAAAACTTAAAACTATAGATTCTCACACAGCTTTGTATGGTTTGTTTTCAATAAGGTACACGTGTAGAATTTCACACAGCGTTGTACCGTTGTTTTCCAAGAAGTTACACATGTAGTTCCTCACACAGTTTTGTATTGATGGTTTTCAAGAAGTATCTCTTGTAAATTCTCACACTGAGTTGTTTCGTTTAATTTCCAGAAGTTACACATGTAATTTCTGACACATTGTTGTATTGAAAGTTTCCAAGAAGTTACATATGTAGTTTCTCACAAAAGGTTATGAAGGTAGTTTTGAAGAAGTTACATGTGTAGACTCTCACACAGTGTAATATTGTAAGTTTTCCATACGTTACAAATGTAGATTCTCACACAGCATTGTTTCTTCAGTATACGATGAGGTACACGGGTAGAATCTCACAGAGTGTTGTATCATTAGTTTTCAATAAGGTACACATGTAGATTCCATCACAGCGTTGTATGAGTTTTCAATACAAGTGTAGATACTTACGCAGTGTTGTATCTTTAGTTGTCAATAATTTACACATGTAGATTCTCACGCAGCCTTTATTGCTAGTTTTCAATAAGGGACAAGTGTTGAATCTCACACAATGTTGCATCATTAGTTTTCAAGAAATTACCCATGTAGTTTCTCACTCAGTGTTGTGTCGATAGTTTCCAAGAAGTTACACTGCTAGATTCTCACACAGTTTTGTATCGTTAGTTTTCAAGAAATTACGCATGTAGTTACTCACAGTGTTGTTTCGATAGTTTCCAAGAAGTTACACTTGTAGATTCTTAAATTGTGTTGCATCCTTTGTTTTCAACAAGTTACACATGTAGATTCTCACACAGCATTGTATCGTTAGTTTTCAATAAGATAAACCTGTAGATTCTCCCACAGCCTTGTATGGTCAGTTTTCTATAAGGTACACGTGTAGAATCTAACACAGCACTGTATCATTAGTATCAATATGGTACACGAGTAGAATCTCACACAGTGTTGTGTCTTTAGTTTTCAAAAAGCTAAGCATATAGTTTCTCACACAGGGTTGTAGCGCTAATTTTCAAGTACTTACACTTAAAGATTCTCACACAGTGTTGTATTGCTACTTATTAATTTTCAATTAGTTGCAAGTGCAGATTCTCACACAGTGTTGTATCTTTATTTTTCAATATGTAACACGTGTATATTCTCATACAGTGTTGTATGCTTTATTTTCACGAAGTTACACATATAGATTCAAACACAGTTTTATATCGTTACTTTTGAATAAGATCCACGTGTAGATTCGCAGACAGTGTTGTATAGTTATTTTTGAAGTAGTTACACATGTAGTTTCCTACAATGTTTTGTATCGTTAGTTTTTCATATGTTTCACGTGTAGATTCTCAGACAGTGTTGTACCGTTAATTGTCATTACGTTAAACTTGTAGATTCACACAGTGTTGTATCTTTAATTTTCAATAAGTTACACGTGTAGATTCTCATACAGTGTTGTATCGTTAGTTTTGCAGAAGTTACTAATGTAGTTTGTCACACAGAGTTATTTTGTTAGTTTTCAAGATGTAATGAACAGGGCGAGGGGGGAGTAGTGGGACCTGGGAAGAATAGAGGGGGTAAAGAGGAAGGGAGTTGGTCATGGGGGAACAGGAAGTTGAGGGGGTGGGGGTAGAATAGGGGGAAGAGGGAATCATAGGATCGAAGACAGATCAGGCACCAGAGTGACCTCGAGTGATCTAAAGGTATAACATCAATTGGCAAGCTAAGCAATAGTGGAAGGACCACCTCGAATGCCCATTCCTGATAATGAACTTGATGTCTATAACTATCTGGGAGCCTTCATCCTGGGACTGATGGAAGCAGAGGCAAACACACAACTAAGCACTGAACTGAACCCAAGGAACCCAGTGACAGAGAGAGAGGAATGATGAGCAAATTGGCAAAGAATGGGCTGGCAAAACCAGCAGAGACAGCTGATCTGAACAGGGGAGTGCTCTTGGACCCCAGACCGACAGTGGGGAGGCCAGAATGGGACTGATCTGGACCCCCCAAATGTGAGTGTCAGTGAGAAGGCCTGGACAACCTATGGGGCTCTGAGCTGTGGATCAGTGTCTATCCCTGGTATACAAACTGTCTTCATGTGCCTATAGCACAAAGAGAGATGCTCTCTCAGCCTGGACTCTTAGGGGAGTGCCTTGACCCTACCAAGAGTAAAATGATAGACTCTAGACATCCCCTATGTGGAAGGATTTGGCAATAGGGTGGGAGGGAGGGTGGAAGGGGAGTGCGGGAGGAGGGGAGGGAGAGGGAACTGGGATTGACATGTAAAACAAGCTATTTAAAATTAAAATAAAAAAATCAAAAAAAGAATCTGAGACCAGAAAAAAGATGTAATGCATTCAGTTTAGAACTCAGATGTGTACCGTTAGATTGCAGGAAGTTACGTTGATAGATTCTCACAGAGTGTTGTATCGTTATTTTTAAGAAGTTACACATTTAGATACCCAAGACAGTGTTGTATCATTAGTTTTCAAGAAGTTATGCATTCTGTTTACAACCCAGACTTGTATCGTTAGATTTAAAGAAGTTATGCATTCAGTTTAGAAGTCAGAGTTGTTTCATTAGATATCAAGATATTACATGGGTAGATCCTCATAAAGTGCTGTATCGTTAGTTTTCAAGAAGCTATGCACATAGATACTCACACAGTGTTGTATAGTTGGTTATTAAGAATTTACAGATGTAGATTCTCTCACAGATTTGTATCATTTTTTTCAAGAAGATACGCAAGTAGTTTCTCACACAGTGTTGTATCTTTAAGTTTCAAGAAGTTACACGTGTTGATTCTCAGACAATGGTGTGTTCTTTATTTTTAAGAGGTTATGCATATAGATTCAAACACAGTTTTGTATCGTTACTTTTCAATAAGATAAATGTGTAGATTCTCAGACAGTGTTGCATCCTTAGTTTTCAAGTAGTTACACATGTAGTTTCTCACACAGTGTTATATCACTAGTTATTAAATAGTTGCACTTGTAGTTTCTCACACCGTGTTGTACAATTAGTTTTCAATAGTTAACCTTAAAGTTTCTCACACAGTGTTGTAGCATTAATGTTCAAGAATTACACATGTAGTTTCTCACACAGTGTTTTTTCATTACTTTTTAAAGTTACACGTGTAGATTCTCAGACAGTTTTGTTTCATTAGTTTTCAAGAATTTAAGCTTATAGTTTCTCACACAGTGTTGTATCGTTTTTTTCAACAAGTTACACATGTAGATTCTCAAGACAGAGCTGTATCCTTGGTTTTCATGAAGTTGCGCTTAAATATTCTCACACAGTGTTGTATCTTTAATTTTTAATGAAATCCACCTGTAGATTCTCACACACTGTTGTATCGTTAGTTTTCAACAAGTTATAAGTTTAGCTTCTCACCTGTTAGGTGGTGGCACACACCTTGAATCCCAGCACTTGGTAGGCAGAAGCAGGCATATCGCTGTGATTTCGATGCCGGTCTGGACCGAGAGCCTAAAAACAATACAAAGAAACCCTGTCTTGTAAAAACAAAAACAAAATTAATTGTATATTCTCAGTTTTGTTACTTGATTTTCAATGAGTTACTTGTGTAGATTCTGTCAAAGTGTTGTATCTTTAATTTTCAATAAGTTACACGTGTAAATTCTCAGACAGTGTTTGTCCTTTATTTTCAAGAAGTTACACATACAGATTAAAACACAGTGTAGTATCGTTACTTTTCATTAAGATACACGTGTAAGTTCTCAGACAGTGTTGCATTCTTAGTTTTAAATAAGTTACACATGTAGTTTCTCACACAGTGTTGTATCATTAGTTTTCAAGTAGTTACATTAGAAGTTTCTCACACAGTATTTTATCATTAGTTTTCAAGAAGTTAAATGTGAAGATTCTCAGACAGTGTTGTGTCCATTATTTTTAAGAAGTTACGAATATAGATTCAAACACAGGGTGGTAACATTAATCTTCAATAAGATACACATGTAGATTCTCAACACAGCGTTGTATCATTAATTTTCAAGTAGTTACACATGTAGTTTCTCACACAGTGTAGTTTTAGTAGTTTTCAAGAAGTTACGCTTATAGATTCTCACCCAGTGTTGTATCATTAGTTTTCAATTAGTTACAGGTGTGGATTCTTAGAGAATGTTGTATCGTTAGTTTTCCAGAAGTTCCTAATGTAGTTTCTCAAACAGACTTACTTCATTGGATTTCAAGAAGTTAGACATTCAGTTTAGAACTCAGAGTTGTATTGTTAGTTTTCAAGAAGTTGCGCACAAAGGTACTCACACTGTGTTGTATTATTTGTTTTTAAGAAGTTACACATGTAGATTCTCTCACAGTGTTGTATCGTTAGTTTTCAAGAAGATACGTTTACAGATTCTCACAAATTATTGTATCTTTAGTTTCAAGAAATTACGCATGTAGTTTCTCACACAGTCTTGTATCTGTATTTTAAAGAAGTTACACGGGTATTTTCTCATACCGTTTTGTATTGTTAGTTTTCAATAACGTACATGTGTAGAATCTCACACAGTGTTGTATCGTTAGTTTTCAATAAGTTACACCTATAGATTCTCACACAGCATTGTATAGTTGTTTTTCAATAAGGTACACGTGTATAATCTCACACATCGTTGTATTGTTAGTTTTCAGTAAGTTACACGTGTAGAACTGCACACAGTGTTGTGTCTTTAGTTTTCAATAATATACACCTGTAGATTCTCACACAGTGTTACATCATTAGTTTTCAATATCTTACACCTGTATATTCTCACACAGCATTGTATTGTTAGTTTTCAATGAGTACACGTGTAGATTCTCACACAGCGTTTTATGATTTTTATTATTAGTTTTAAATAACGTACACGTTTAGAATCTCACACATCGTTGTATCCTTGGTTTTCAATATGGTACATCTGTAGTATCTCACACAGCGTTGAATCATTACTTTTCAATAATTTACAGGTGTAGATAATCACGCAGCGTTGTAGCGTTAATTTTCAATAAGTTACACGTGTAGAAACTCACACAGCCTTGTGTCGTTAGTTTTCAATAATTTACACGTGTGGATTCTCACAAAGTGATGCATCATTAGTTTTCAATATGTTACACCTGTAGATTCTCACACACCATTTTATCTTTAGTTTTCAATAAAGTACACGTGTAGAATCAAACACAGTGTTGTATCGTTAGTTTTCAATAAGGTACAAGTGTAGAATCTCACACTGAATTGTATCGTTAGCTTCAAGAATTTATGCATGTAGTTTCTCACACAGTGTTGTATTGATGTTTCCAAGAGGTTACATAGGTAGTTTCACACACAAGATTATAAGGCTAGTTTTGTAGATGTTACATGTTTAAATTCTTACACAGTGTTTTATCTTTATTTTTCCATCAGTTACATAAGTAGTTACTCACACAGTGTGGTATCGTTAGTTTTCAATATGTTACACATCTATATTCTCACACAGCTTTGTATCTTCTGATTTTAATAACGTACACGTGTAGAATCTCACATAGCGTTGTAGCGTTAGTTTTCATGAAGTTACATTTACATATTCTCACAAAGTATTGTATCCATAGTTTTCAATAAGTAACACGTGTAGATTCTCACACATTGTTTTATCGTTGTGTTTCAATAAATTACACATGTAGTTTCTCACACTGTGTTGTGTCGATAATTCCTAAGAAGTTACACGGGTAGATACTTAAACTGTGTTGTATCATTAGTTTTCAACAAATTACACGTTTAGATACTTACACAGTGTTGTAACTTTAGTTTTCACTAAGTTACACCTTTAAATTCTCTCATAGAGTTGTGTTGCTAGTTTTCCATAAGGTACATGTGTAGAATCACACACAGTGTGGTATCATTAGTTTTCAAGAATTTACGCTTGTAGTTTCACACACAGTGTTGTATAGTCAGTTTTCGATGAGGTACACGTGTTGAATCCCACACAGCGTTGTATCGTTGATTTTCAATAACGTACATGTGTAAAATATTACAAAGCATTGTAGCGTTAGTTTTCAAGAGCTTGCATGTGTAGAATCTCACACACTGATTTATCGTTAATTTTCAATAGATTACACGTGTAGATTCTCGCACAGCGTTGTATCTTTAGTTTTCAATAAGTTACACGTGTAGATACTTACACTGTGTTGTATCTTTAGTTTTCAATAAGTTATACCTGTATATTCTCACACAGTATTGTATCATTATTTTCAAGATGGTACATTTACAGATTCCCACAACGTATTGTATCGTTAGTTTTCAATAAGGTACATGTGTAGAATCTCACAGAGTGTTGCATCATTAGTTCTCAAGAACTTATGCATGTAGTTACTCACACCGTGTTGTATTGATGGTTTTCAAGAAATATCACTTTTAGATTCTCACAGAGACTAATTTTGTTAGTTTTCTACAAGTTATGCATGCAGTTTCTCACACACTGCTGTATCAAAAGTTTCCAAGAAGTTACACATGTATTTTCTCACACAAGGTTATGAGGCTAGTTTTGAAGAAGTTACATATGTAGATTCTCACACAGCATTGTATCTTCAGTTTCAATAAGGTACATGTGTAGATTCTCACACAGCATTGTATCGTTAGTTTTCAATAAGGTACACGTGTAGAATCTCACCCAGCGTTGTATCGTTTGCTTTCAATAAGTTACACCTGTAGATTCCCAGACAGCTTGTATTGCTAGTTTTCAATAAGGTACATATGTAGAATCACACACAGAGTTATATCTTTAATCTTCAATAAGTTTCCCATGTAGTTCCTTACACAGTGTATTGATGGTTTTCAAGATGCATCGTTTATAGATTCTCACACAGAGGTGTTTCTTAGTTTTCAAGAAGGTACACGTGTAATTTCTCACACAGTCTTGTATGTATACTTTCTAAGAACTTACATATTTAACTTCTCACAAAAGGTTATAAGTCTAGTTTTGAAGAAGTTACATGTGCTATATTCTAACACAGTGTTATATCGTTAGTTTTCCATAAGTTACACATGTTGATTCTCACACAGCATTGTATCTTCAGTTTTTAATATGTTACACGTGTAGAATCTCACACAGTGTTCTGTTGTTAGTTTTCAATAATTTACACGTGTAGATTCTCACACACTGTTGGATCATGAGTTTTCAATAAGGTACACCTGTACATTCTCATACAGCGTTGTATCGTTATTTTTTAATAAAGTGCACGTGTAGAATCTCCCAAAGCCTTGTATCTTGAGTTTTCAAGAATTTCCGCATATAGTTTCTCACACAGTGTTGTATTGATAGTTTCTAAGAAGTTACACAGGTAGTTTCTCACACTAGGTTATAAGGCTATTTTTGAAGAAGTTACATGTGTAGATTCTCACAAGTGTTATATTGTTACTTTTCCATAAGTTACATATGTAGTTTCTCACACAGAGTTGTATCTTTAGTTTTGAATACGGTACACATGTAGATTCTCACACAGTGTGCTATCGTTAGTTTTCAATACGTTATAACTCTAGATTCTCACACAGCATTGTATCTTCTGTTTTCAATAATGGACACGTGTAGAATATCTCACAGCGTTTATTGTTAGTTTTCAATAAGGTACACGTGTAGATTCTCACACAGCATGTTATAATTACTTTTCAAGAAGTTAAGTTTACAGATTCTCACAAACTATTTTATCGTGACTTTTCAATAAGTTACACATGTAGATTCTCACACAGTGTTGTATCGTTAGTTTTCAAGAAATTATGTTTATAGATCCTCAAAAAGTATTGTATCATTAGTTTTCAATAAGTTACACGTGTAATTCTCACACAGTGTTGGATCGTTAATGTTCAATAAGTTATACCTGCAGATTCTCACACAGCATTGTATCGTTAGTTTTCAACAAGTTACACATGTAGTTTCTCACAGAGTGTTGTATCATTAATTTTCAATAAGGTATAGGTGAAGAATCTCACACAGCGTTGTATTGTTAGTTTTAAATAAGATACACATGTAGAAACTCACACAGCGTTGTACCGGTACTTTTCAAGAATTTACACATGTAGTTTCTCACACTGTGTTGTCATTTTTTAAGAAGGTATGTTTACAGGTTCTCACAACGTATTGTAACTTTAGTTTTCTTTAAGCTAAACGTGTAGAATCTCACACAGCTTTGTATCATTAGTTTTCAAGAAGTTAAGCATGTAGTTCCTCACACAGTGTTGTATTGATGGTTTTCCAGAAGTATCGCTTATGGATTCTCACACAGAGTATTTTCCTTATTTTTCAACAAGTTTGGCATGTAGTTTCTCCCACAATGTTGTATTGTTAGTTTTCAGTAAGGTACACATTAGTTTTCAAGAAATTCAGCATTCAGTTTCTCACACAGTGTTTTATCCCTAATTTTTTAAGTACTTAGACTTATAGAATCTCACACAGCATTGTATAGTATCATTAGATTTCAAGGTAGACCTTTAGTTTTACACACAGTATTGTATCGGTAGTTTTCAAGAAGTTACACAGGTAGTTTCTCACACAAGGTTATAAGGCTAGTGTGTGTGTGTGTGTGTGTGTGTGTGTGCATACATAGCAACAGAGAGAAGGAAACAGAGAGAGGGGAGACAAAGAGAGATACAAGAGAAAGGGAGAGAGGGAGGTATGAAGGGAGCAAGGAACAGAGGGAGGGACTAAAAACAAAGTGGATGTAATCAGAAGATAATGTTGGAGTGGAAAATTTGGCATGGCTGAGAGACCTGTCTGTCCAGATGGGCGAACCCAGGAAAAGTCAGCTAGGATGTTAATTGGAAGGCGTGGCTCCAGCCAGCACTTTAAGATAAGGTGAGCAGAGCAGAGGTGAGTCAAACAGAGCCAGCTGATGCCCAGGCCAGCCCAGCAGCTTTGTCCTCTGCCCCCAGGGAAGCAGCCACGTCTGTTTTCGGTCAGTGGTCTAGCCCAGTCAACCCTGCTAGTTTTTGGGTGCCCCTTCAGGTCCTCCATAGTGGAGATGGAGGCCACCCACTGCCCAGAAGCCCTGCAGAATCTGCACGAGCGCCTGTGCACAGAGACAGAGCCCAGGAAGCTCTACAAAACCCTGAAGAATCTCTCTTCGCACCCCATGTGCCTTGAGGAGATTGGCTTCAGGCAGACCATCAAGGTCTTGAGGAAACAGCAGCTCCTGGTCCCCTATGCCAAGGCCTTTGCCGCCCAGTGGTCAGAGGGTTGTCTGATCGAGCCCCCGTCTGAGCCTGGGCTGAAGGACCTTGCTTTCCCTAAGAACCCCATGTCAGAACCTCGCAGAGATTCTCCAGAAGACCAGCCACCTGAGTCTGCTTTCCTGGAACAGGGAGGAGATGGGAGAGAGCTTGTCGAGGTGAGCAGTAGCAGCTCATGGCAGAGCCTGAACTGAAGCCCACGAAGCACACGAAGCCTACGAAGCCCACACACAAGCAAGGGCAAGGTAACGGCAGCCTGCAGCCTAAGCGTGGAGCCAGCAGTGAGGAGGAGGCAAAAAGAAGAGGGTACTTCGGGGACAGACAGCTAGCTTCAGAGAGCCAGGTGAGGGTAGCAAAGCCCCAGGGAAGTGTGGGGGAGCCCCGGTGGCTGCCAGGGCTCGATCCCCTCTGCAGCAAGCCAGAGGCTGTGCCCGCCAAGCCTAGCCCAAGCCACAGAGCCTGTCTCCCCTGAGGGCAAAGACCCCAGGCCCCTGGATCCAGGAAGATTACCCTGCGGGCTACTTCGAGGCTTGCCTCAACTCTGACAGCTCTCTGTATTCCTCCTCCACACTGCCTCACAGCAAAAGGAAGAGGACAAGCACCTGCAAAGCTCAGGCCCAGAGCCCAGCAGCAGCAAAAGTGCCTCAAAGCAAGGCTCAAAGCTGCAAGGATTTGATTCTCCTCCTGTCTGCCAGTCCCTTTCCAGAGGTCACCTCCACCCTTCAAGACTGCTTCCCACAGGACAGACCTGAGCACACTTCCTTCACCAATGAGCAAGCAGCACATTGGGCTTGGAGGAGCAGCTCGAAAACCCCTGTGTATTCAGGTCGCGGACCTGCCAGACCTCTCCCACAGAACTCGCACCAAGGACGCCTTGCTAAGCCACACTCTTGGTGGGAAACTCACAGCCAACCCACTCCTCGGGGGGACGCTCAACTCTGGAGTCAGCAAGAGGGGGAGTCCGAGACCCAGATGCACACTGAAAAGCAAACTCACATGCAGACTGAGACCCAGGCACATCTCAGGCAGCAGGAATCCCTGGACCTGAAGCGTCAAGCCCTGAGAGCATGCATCCTAATCTCCGAAGCCAAGAAGCCTCAAGGCCGCCAAACCAAGATGATCTCCTTCCATGCCCAGGCCACATGCCCAGGCCAGCAGGCAGACTTGGGACCCAGAGGGGAGGCCTCCCCCGAAAATGTGAACAGCCTGCCCGAAGCCTCTGGCCCTGGCCTTCTGCGCATGGCTCCCTGCCCGGCCTTGGGAGACAGCCACAAGACCCTGGCTAAGAAACCTGCCCTGCTCATGGCCAAGGCCCTCAAGGATTACAAGAACAGGTGGGCTAGGAGGTGAACCGATGGAAACAGCGACCGACCAGTCCACCGACCGCCCGACCTACCTAGCTAACAGACTGATCCCAGGTGACCCCACCCTACCGGAACCGACCAGACCTTGCACTCCCTCCTCGGATAGCTGGCACCCTTGAGATTCCTCGACTGAAAGCAGGCCAAGCGCTGCAAACCACCCAGGAGGGTTTTGTTTGGACACCAAGAGATACAGTGCACTGCACGGGAACCTCCCTATTACCTGCAAATGACTTTCTACTCGTCTGGATGGAGACATGGACACACAGACACACTTTTATGTGCACGCAAATATTGAGAACTTTCTTTAAGGGATACATAGACGCACTGTTTATGGACAGTTGCTAGAAGATGTTACTTACAGATAGAAGAAAGATAATGGTACATTGTGGGGAGCCGCCCTCACATTCTCCGTTACAAGATGGCGCTGACACCCGTTGTCAGTTGGAGTAAACAACCTTGGTGCGCATGTGCCTGCTACTTTTCCATCCCTTACTCTCTGCCTCTCCCGTGGTGTCATATGGGCTGACGAGCAGGAGCCAGTCAGGAGATGACACATCCGAGGCGGGGACTGCTGAGCTATATAAGGGTTGGGCTTTTCGCTCCCCGGGGTCTCTGCTTTGTAAGCTTATGCTCTCCCTCTCAAGACGCATTAAAGCTGTTCTGCAGAAGGATCCTAAGTGTGCCGCGTCGTTCTTGCTGGCGAGACGGTAGCGCAGGACATCTGGTGCCGAAACCCGGGAACTCAGACCTCATCATCGTCAGCACCATCGGAGACCCCTTGGATTCAAGGAGGATTCAGAACTGCAGGTAACTACACTCGGAGAGGTATGCTATTCTGGGACTTTGGATTGGAGCCTCTGTTACAATTGTTACAATTGTTAGGATAAGCGGCAGTGCCTGACTGTGTGCTTTAGTCTCTTGTAGATAAAAGAGCTGCGCGCGGTCGTTACTTTTGTTTCATTTGAGCCGCAGGTGTTTATTTTTATCATGGCTCCTCTCAATCTGTCTAGCATGTCAGAAACCGAGCATAGTGAGAGGTTAGGTGCACGTAAAAAGAAACTGGTTGTAACTAAGAAAGATAACCCCCCTGGTAAATTTAAGGATAAGGGGGAGCCCTTACAGTCCCCAAGAGGGACATTAGAAGATAAACAAAAAAGGGGAGAAGGCTTATACCCTTTTCAGGAACTGGAAGCTTGCACAAATGCAAGTCACACATACTACAGGCCTGCCCTACAATCCTCAGGGACAAGGCATCGTGGAGCAAGCACATCGCACACTTAAGTCTTACCTAATAAAACAAAAAAGGGGAATTATGAAGGAGTTGCCCCCAACACCAAGAGTGGCTATTGTCATGGCATTGTTTACTATGAATTTTTTAAATCTGGATGATAAGGGTCAAAATGCAGCAACAAGGCATTGCTCAGATCCGCAAAGACCCAAAGAATTTGTAAAATGGAAAGATGTGCTAACTAATGAATGGAAAGGCCCGGATCCTATTCTAATAAGATCCAGGGGAGCTGTTTGTGTTTTTCCACAGAATGAAGAAAATCCCTTTTGGGTCCCAGAACGACTCACCAAAACCGTTATGGAGCAAAAGGATGGCAAGACATTCCCATGACAAAGAGGAACAACTTGACATTGATGGCACTAATTGCAATGAATTGGACCTATGAATTTGAGTTGACCTGTCCTTCATGGAGGGATTGTCTTCATGGATTTCTTCAGCTGTTTCATATTTCAAAGAATGGGTGGGGGTGGGATTGTTTGGAGCAGTCCTATGCTGCGGAATAGTGTTTATTCTCTGGCTGGTCTGCAAGCTCAGAACCCAAAACAAAAGAGATAAGGTGGTCATAGCACAAGCACTGGCTGCGCTCGAGCAAGGGGCTTCAACCGATATCTGGTTGACTATGCTTAAGCAATAGGGTGCCGACTGAACAGCTCCTGCACACCCGGAACTTAGGTTTATTGCACAGGTTAGAGTGTTTAGTCTGGCCTCCCAAGAGGGGTGTTGAGCAAAGGCATCGCACAGAGAGATATTTTCCTCTGAGAGACATGTTGTCCTGCATAAGGGTTACCTGCTGTATTTTTTCCCTTTTCCCAAAAAAAGGCAGAGGGCAGGTCGGAAGCATCCCGGATTTTGATGAATCTAGGGATAGGTTTCATACACGTCTCACTAATTTTGTTCTTTGGGAAGTTCAACCACTGTCTCTACCCTCTAATGTCCTGGGAGAGCCTGTTTGCTATTAAAACAAAAAGGGGGGAGATGTGGGGAGCCGCCCCCACATTCTCCGTTACAAGATGGCGCTGACACCCGTTGTCAGTTGGAGTAAACAACCTTGGTGCGCATGTGCCTGCTACTTTTCCATCCCTTATCTCTGCCTCTCCCGTGGCGTCATATGGGCTGACGAGCAGGAGCCAGTCAGGATATGACATGTCCGAGGCAGGGACTGCTGAGCTATGTAAGGGTTGGGCTTTTCGCTCCCCGGGGTCTCTGCTTTGTAAGCTTATGCTCTCCCTCTCAAGACGCATTAAAGCTGTTCTGCAGAAGGATCCTAAGTGTGCAGCGTCGTTCTTGCTGGCGAGACGGTGGCGCGGGACAGTACATACATAACGTTAGATTAAAATATACACTAATACATACATGGATCTTTATACATTAATACAGAAAATGTTGATATGTGAACATTTGAATGTCCAAGACATTAAAAATAAAATATGTGCTTGAAAATGTGTGTGTGTGGGTGGTGTATGGGTGGTTCCGTGTGTTTAAGTTGAAAAACACAGGAGATTACAAAGGGTCCAAGACATGCTACACTTTCTACTTAAGTAGAAAAGGAATGCAGGAACTGTGGAAATTACACCTAGAGGGCACTACTTAACAGGTTCTGGACTCAAGGCCACAGTATTCAAGCAAGAAAAACCTTGAAAGAAAACTAGATGTGTGTGTACCACTCGGCAAATAATAATTTAAGACTTACAGGAAGCAAGAGAAAGTATGTAAGATGTATTGAATTAGAGGAAGATATGGAATGCATGCATGCATGTATTTGTGTGTGTGTGCATGTGTGTGTGTGTGTGTGTTTGTGTGCATTTAAGTGTATATGACAAGAGTGTTAAGCAGGGCTGATTAGCACAAGCGTGTTAACCCAGCACTTGGGAGGATAAGACAGGAGGATCAATGTGATCCCGGACACCATGGATTTTACAGCAAATTCCAGGACAGGCTGTGAATCTACATAGTGAAATCCCGTCTCTAAAAACCAAATATACAACTGAAATAACATGAAATGAAATCACAGATAGTAAAAAGGTTCAGGGCCAACAAGATATTACAGCTCTTAGGGAAAGATCAGATCATTGTGGAACCCACACTTTGATGCAAACCTGGAGAAGCCCACAGGTTCAAGATCATGGTGTTGCAGAAATAGAAGTCCAGAGAGAAAACCTGAGGTGTGCTTATTGGCTTGTTTAAAAAACAAATTGGGATCACAAGAAGGAAGTGAAGTGGAGTGAGATGTACCAAGACAAGCCAAGACAACCAAACTTGAATTTGTGTGTGTGGCAGTGGGGTCAGGTGGGTGTTTGTTTGAGTGTTAGTGTGTTTGTGTGTTGGGTGTGTGTGAGAGAGAGATAGAGAGATAGAGAGAGAGTGTGTGTGTATGTGTGTGTGTGAATACATAGCCGCGGAGAAAGGGAAACAGAGACATAGAGAGATACAAGAGAGAGGGACAGAGGGAGGGATTAAAAACAAAGTGGATGTAATCAGAGGGTAATCTTGGAAATAAACAACCAATGTGCCAAAGAGGAAAACCCAAAGGATAATCCGTGGCCTGCTTATTTCCATATGGATCTGTGTGAGAGAAAGATGCCTAGGTACAACTGGCTTGTGGGAAGACCAGGAAGGAGCTTCCCACCAGGTCTTGGGGCAAGTGTGCTATGTCCTGCAAACCCACCAAGGAAAAGCTATTGACTTAATGATGCTCAATTGATTAGCCTTGCTCACCCTGTATCAACTTCACAAAGAATGGAAGGAGAAGGGATTCTATGCCTTTCATCTTCAGGCTGTGTGAGCAGGTAAAATAAATCCGACCTACATCTAGACTGGACTTCCCCCTCCACACACACACAGGCACACACACACACTCTTGTGAGCTCAGTATACCCAGAGGGACTCATCGTTCACCGGGGTCTCTTGTAAGTGAGGCCATGGTAAGGCAGCCATAGGGCTCTTTTGGAAAAGTAGTGGATCATGTATTTTCTTTTCTGGTAGTCTTGGCAGTAGGCAGGAATGCTGTCTGAACGCTTTCATTCAAACTCTCACACACCCTCAGCAAAGAGCCAAGCTTCCCTCAGTTTTCCATGGAGTTAGAAGGGAAAACAAGGAAAGTCTGTTTGGTAATTTGTAACTTTTAGCTTTCTTTGAGCACTGCCTGAAGACTTGGAGTAATCCACCTGGACCCACATTAACTGAGTTATGGAAAAGTTTGGGAAACACAATTAGTAATTCAGGTGCTATGAAGTGAGAATTCAAATATCTACTTTGTACAGAATGTCCTTGAATGTGATCTAGTAAAAGTGGGCAAATTCGGGTAGGTAGAGGTGTGGAGATATTGAGTGTTTGTTCTATCCATGGCCCAATTTTAGTTCTGAGGCAATGTTAATGTCAACACAGTTCGGGGAGTATTTCTTCTTTCATGAACAGCACTTCCTATTTAACCAAATTACAGGCTATAAATAGAATCAAGAACAAAAGTATTATAATAATGTCATACAGAAAAGCCTTTAGTAATATGCAACATCCATCCATGATAAAAATCATGCAGATTCTAAGTACTGAAAGATAATATATAAATATAAGAAACATGCTACAAGAAAAATACTTACAGAAAAATTAAACTGGACGGTGAAATACAGAAATCAGCTTCATTTACATTGAAGATACAAGAGTGTGACAGAGAAAATATATAAAAGAAAAATCAAATAAGGAGACAGTTTATAGTGGATTGTTTTCTATCTCCTTCATAAATCTAGTCGAGGCAACTTTAACAGTATTTTGCTACTGTTTGTGTCTTATTATTTTCTCTAAATTATGACATAATAAAGTTAAAGACACTAATTTCACTTAGTTAATTTACCATGCCATAGGTAGTAAAGTGTTCCCATTTGGAAGCTCATACACTGGTCAGGTGTTTTGGAAATCTGAAGGACTTTCCAATCCTTCGTTAGTCTTGTGATAAACTTTCATAGAAGAAATTATCTATGTGAAACAGAACTTACAGAGTTGATCTGGGGGAAGGGAAGTTTGTGGGAAGAACTGGGAGGAATGGAGGGTGGGAACACTGTGGTCAGGATGTAATGAGTTAGAGAAGAATAATAGTTTAGAAATAAATAAGTAAAATTTCAGTCAAAGAAACTGTCCACAATCCCTCCTCCCCAAGATCTTCATTTCCAGGCCATATTATCCTGCCTCTCACTTGTGTCAGGGGCTTCGGTACTTCTGACAGCACAGGAGGATGGGCCACTCTACTGAAACATACATTTAGATATCTGCAGCAGATATTCCGTCCTTACCACATTCTGAGACATCAGGCTTTTGCATACTCTCGCAAAAAATTCTCCATTTTACTGCAGTATCAAGGTAGTTCGTTAGAGAAAAGTATTTAGAGTAACTCCAAATGGGTAGGTGTTTAATATTTGTTCAGTGAATAAGCAAATCCATTTCTAATTGTGGATTTATGTATCTTTTATGAGTATGCAGTTCTTGTAATTTTACACATGATGAAATAAAATTTCAAATACCTGATAACTGACTTTAGATTGCAACTTTTCACATACTTTGAGTTAAGATGATTTAAGATGTATTTACTTACCACGACATCAAGTATTGGGCCACATAAATTGGAATCTGGGCTTTATCTTTAGAACTTTGGAGAAGTTGCTTTCATTACTGTACCTCAATTTTATCATCTATTAAAGAAGTCAAATATTGACAACCTGTTATCAGTGGGAATTTAAAACTCCATCATACAAAGCCTATGTCGAATAGCTAGTCTTATGCCTGTAATTCTGGAACTCGGTGTCAAACTGCTGCCTTTCCTCAGTGTAGCTGGAAACTGAAACCCTCTCTGAGACCTTGCTTCTGTCTCACGTACTTCTATAATATTGGGATTAAATGTGTGAGCTACAATTCTCTTTTAGACTAACTCACACTTGTGTAGATATGGGCTGACTTGGACTCACAGAGATCTGTCTATCTCTTATTCCTGAGTCCAAGGATTAAAGATATGTACCACAACCTCTTGGCTTATGTCTGCTGGGATTAAAGGTGTGTGCCTTTATAGCTTGTGGCTGACTTTGCATTCTTAATCTTCAGGCATGCTTTAATAAATCATAAACTGTAGGAGGAAGTCTGATGCCGCCATTAAACATGTGACTTATTAGAGGTGCATACAGATGAGGTAATAAAAGGGCAGTTTACCACACCGCTAACCACACCCACTTTAGGCAGGACTAAAGACGTATAAGGCTGGACGTAAAGACGTATACGTACGTAGGTGGAACTACGTCACTAGCCAGGCCCACTTTTGGGCATGGCTAGGGGCATTACAGGGGAAGGCATAAAAGACAGCGCACAGGAAGTCTCGCTGTCTTTTCCTGGAGATCGGCTTCCGGTCCGGCAGCTAACTGAAAACTGCTCCTCTGGGTTTGGTATCTAGTGAGTAATTTTCTACATAAAATACTTAGCGTTACTGTCAGTAATTGTGTGTCGCGTATTGTTACAGCATCCGTTAAAGCCGAAGCTTTTTCCTTGCTAGCCGCTTTGGTTTATCCCCCGCCAGTCACCTGGGCTCTGCAGCGCCAGCCTGGTTCTAGAGCCGCATCAGTCCCAAATAAACACACAGGAGGCTATATTCATTATGAAGCTGTTGGCCTTGCTTGTTTCTAACTGGCTAGCTCTGCCTTAAGTAATTACCCCATAATTGTTAATCTAAGTATGTCTCTTACTGGAGAGTAGTTCCCGGCTTCCTACCCCTATGGCGTCACATGTCGACTCTCTTGTGTTTCCCCTTCCCAGAATCCTCCTCGACTCCTAGTCCCTCCTATCTAGGTTTTCTATTGGTCAGACAGTACTTTATTGACAAATGCACAGGCAAATAACAGGACTTCCCCAACAATAAACAATATCTCACATCAATTCTTCTCTCATCAAAGTCTTTTGGCTTTGTCACACTACTCTTTACACAGGGCATAGTACAATCGGTCTTTTAAATTTCTAAGCATGGATAAGGACACCATGTGTGACAATACTCATTCATTTTGTTTTATGTAGTGACAGAGATCCAGATCCATGTGTGTGGTGTACCTCTCTGACTCACACTGCGATATAGCAGTGATCTAACTCTACAGTTCAAAAGGTAAGAAACTCACTGCTTTGTATCAAAAACTCTGTACATTGTCTTCCTTCTTTTCTTCTCTCCTTCCTTCTCTTCATTTTGTGAGTTTTAAAAGCTACTTCTGAATATATTATTTACTGTAAAGTGGGGTCACAGCATGAATATGTGATAGATATTGAACTAATTATTCTATTATCTTCATTTTTCAACCAGAACATGTAAATTCTAATTAACTCAAGAACCATTTTGTTATCATAGCACACATTCAATTTTTTATGCAAGTACATTTGTTGAGTGTCCAAAATGTAACATGAATTCAACAAAATTATTAAGGACTATTTCCCAGTGATCAAATTCTTAAATAAAAAATGTAATTATTGTTTCGATGGAAACCTGGATGGTGTTGAGAAATAGGAGAGCAAACAAAACAGAATGGTAAGGAGCAAGGTTTCCATTTTTTTGGAGAGGGCTACATAAAACATATGTTGCTCATTTAATTAATGATATTGCATTGATTTAATTTGAAAACATCTTGAGATCGATGAATAGCTTTTATATAAACTCTTGTGAACTTATATGTTATTTAGAACATGTTCTTGATGCTCTGTGGCAACTCTAGTTACTATACATAATCAGAAATCATACCACAAATAGAATTTAGCTGACTCTGATTCCCAAAGTTACATGTCTAGTAATTAACTATCTAACTGATGACAAATGCCACATATTCAGTGGAATAGTATGGTGCAGTTGACAATTATGGACATAAGAAAGTTGGAAGCAAGTTATACCTAAGTGTACTTAAAAGTATTCTGATAAAACTGTATCATCATTTTAAAATTTTGGCTTCATATTAATCATTTTAAAAACAGGGCATAATAAAGGATGTGTAAACTTTGGCATAGCTTGGGTGGAGGAGAACAACTTTAATTCCAGTATTCAGGAGACAGAAGGGGTGGATTTCTGTGAGGTCAAGGAAAATCTGATTTACAGTAAGGACTAGGTCAACCAAGGCTCTTAGACAGTAAGGACTATGTCAACCAAGTCTATTAGTGAAACCTTGTCTCAAAAATAAATAAACAAACAAATTCTTAAATATTACCTTCCATCATTTTGTCACAATAATATACTTTAAATATTTTTATCTTCAAGTGGATTTTAGAAGTATCATTTAAATTATATTTCCACTTAAATGCACAGATGACTGGTTTTCATATTCTATAAAAAACTGAAATAGATTTGTGTTTAGGAAGTCATGTCTGCATAGGTTTTGTACATAGACATTGAGTGAGAATACAGAGCTCCTAATTAATTTCAACCATGGCCACAGGATTAAATGGCTCAAGTGAAAGAGAATATTTGGAGAAACATTGAGACAAATATATGTATACTCTCGACAGGTACCTCTCATGTTCCTAGTGTAAAGATCTGTTGGATTGGGCTAGAAGAAACAATGAGTAAATCAAATGTGGTGGCTTCCTTGACCTTTATCTTCAGAATCTAGATGACAGAAACCCAGAGAGCAAAACCAATATTTTATAGCTATATTTTCATACCCTGCTGTTTTGAAATATTCTTTGAGAAGGCATGAATCATAAAATACTCCAAATCCAACTTGATATGGAAAATGCAGCACAGCAATATAAGACAGTCGAAAACGATACATCAAATAATTAATAAGACTGATAAGTGAATCCCAAGCTATTGAAATGTTTGAAAAGTTAAACAAGGAATTCAAGTGTTTAGTTAAAAATGGTCAATGATCTTAATGATGATTCAAGACGCAGATGAGAAATTCAGTAACTTGGACAAGACTTTCTTCAACCAGGAAGAATCTGAAGATAATCAAACTGAAAGCCTGGGAATTAAAGGCTTCATAGAGCAGGCACCAGACCCTTCCTGCCACCAAAACCCGCAGAAGGACCTGGAGGAAGCACAAACCTGCCAGCCTCATTGGCCACCATTCTGGGCTTGTCCCTCCACCCGGCAGTAGAGAGGTTAATCCCAGGGACTCTTCTAGCTCAAATCCCACTCTTTAGGTCTCATGACCCTTAGTAGCCCAAACCTTCCTACCACTGAATTCTGCAGAGGTACCTGGAGGCAGAAAGAAAGCAGCCAGCAACATTCACTGTCATTTGGTGAGAGAGAGTCAGACTGACAGAGAGAGAAAAAGAGAGAGAGAGAGAGACAGAGAGAGAGGATGGAGCCTTGAATTCATACCCATGAAGAGAGAGAGATACACACCGAATAACCTCATGAAGAAGAGATGAGAAGACAGTATAAAAACACATCCAACAACAGAAAGACTTATGTGACAAAATCAGACTCTAGGGATTCTACACGAGCAAGACGTGCACATCCCAACGCAGATGAAACAGAAGAGAATGACTTTAAAAAGAACCTCATTAAAGTGATATAGGGGCTCAAAGATGGTATGAGAAATTCCCTTAAAGAAATGGAAGAAAATCCAAACTAGAAAATATAAGAAATCAATAAATCTCTGAAAGAAAGCAATGAAAACCAATAAAAGACAATCAAACAGATGAAGGAAGCAATTCAAACACTTCAAGACATTAAAACTGAAATAGAGACCATAAGAAAACAAACTGGGGGCATGTTGGAAATAGAAAAGCTGAATAAACAGTCAGGAACTATAGATTCAATTTTAACAAACAGAATACAAGAGATGGAAGAGAGAATCTCAGGCACTGAAGATAAACTAGGGGAAATAGATAAATCAACCAAAGAAAATCTTAAATCCCAGAAATACTTAAAGAAAAATATCCAGGAAATATGGCACACAGTGAAAAGACCAAACCTAAGAATAACAGGTATAGAAGAAGGTGAAGAAGCCCAGATCAAATGTGCAAAATATATTCAACAAAACCATAGGAGAAAACTTTCCCAACCTGAATAAGGACAGGCCTATGAAAGCACAAGAAGCTTATCTAACACCAAATAGACTCGACCAAAAAAGAGTCCCCTGGCCACATAATAATCAAAACACCATACAGAATGTAGAAAGAATATTAAGAGCAGCAAAGGAAAGAGGCCAAGTAACATATAAAGGCAGACCTATCAGGAATACTGTGGACTTCTCCACAGAAACACCAAAGGTCAGATGCTTCTGGATAGATGTTCCAGAAACACTAAGAGAACATAGATTCCAGACCAGACTACTATATTCACAAAAACTCTCACACACTATAGATGGAAAAAAGATATTCAATGACAAACCAGATTTACACAATACATATCCACAAATCCAGCTCTATAAGAAGTCCTAGAAAGAATATTCCAACCCAAGGAAGTTAATTACACCCCCAAAAACATAGTCAATAGATAA
This sequence comes from Mesocricetus auratus, assembly GCF_017639785.1. Classification (NCBI taxonomy): domain Eukaryota; kingdom Metazoa; phylum Chordata; class Mammalia; order Rodentia; family Cricetidae; genus Mesocricetus; species Mesocricetus auratus. Next base: position 23,720 of record NW_024429508.1, read on the forward strand.
CTTCACTTTAACAAAACCCAGAAATAGGGGAAAAACACAAAGACAATACCACCACCTCAAAAAAATGATTCCAAAACAAACAAGAATCAACAATCAATGGTCACTGATATTCCTCAATATCAATGGTCGTAACGCACCTATAAAAAGACACAAGCAAAATAATGGATACAAACACAAAATTCATCACCTCCACTTCAAAGACAGACGTTTTCTCAGACTTAAGGATTGAGAAAAAATTTTCCAATTAAATGGACCTAAGAAGCAAAATGGTATACACTATCCTAACATATAATAAAATAGACCTAAAATTGAATTAATAAAAGAGATGAAGAAGGATATTAAATATTCATCACAGGAAAAATCCATCAGGATGAAGTCTCAATTCTGAACATCTATGCCCCAAATACAAAGGTACCCACATTTTAAAAAGAAACATTATTAAAACTCAAATTATAAATTAAACACCACACACTTATAATGGGAGATTTCCACATCCCACTCTAACCACTGAACAGGACCACCAGACAGAAAATTAACAAAGAAACAAAGGAACTAAAAGAACATATTACCCAATTGGTTTAACACACAACTATACACGCAAGCTCGCATAAAAAGTGGTGAGCTCAGTATCCATAGAGGGACACATCGTTCAATAGGGCCACTTGTAAAGAAGGCCATGGTCTGCCAGTTTTCCATAGGTTACACATGTAGAATCTCACACAGCGTTGTATCATTAGTTTTAAATAAGTTACACGTGTGGATCGTTAGTATTCAAGAAGTTATGCTCGCAACCCAGCGAGCCCAGCTTCAGGTGAGATTGGGCCCCCGGCTGGGACCACCCGCCCATCACCCATCCCCCTCCATCTTCAGGGCCGCTCCCGGCTTCCAGAAGAACGGCCCACACAGGCCCCTCCAAGACCCCAACCCAGCGAGCCCAGCTTCAGGTGAGATTGGGTCCCCGGCTGGGACCACCCGCCCATCACCCATCCCCCTCCATCTTCGGGGCCGCTCCCGGCTTCCAGAAGAGCCGCCCACACAGGCCCCTCCAAGACCCCAACCCAGCGAGCCCAGCTTCAGGTGAGATTGGGTCCCCGGCTGGGACCACCCGCCCATCACCCATCCCCTCCATCTTCGGGGCCACTCCCAGCTTCCAGAAGAGCCGCCCACACAGGAAAGAGATCAGCCCCTCCAAGACCCCAACCCAGCGAGCCCAGCTTCAGGTGAGATTGGGTCCCCGGCTGGGACCACCCGCCCATCACCCATCCCCCTCCATCTTCGGGGCCGCTCCCGGCTTCCAGAAGAGCCGCCCACAGAGGCCCCTCAAAGACCCCAACACAGCGAGCCCAGCTTCAGGTGAGATTGGGTCCCCGGCTGGGACCACCCGCCCATCACCCATCCCCTCCATCTTCGGGGCCGCTCCCGGCTTCCAGAAGAGCCGCCCACACAGGAAAGAGATCAGCCCCTCCAAGACCCCAACCCAGCGAGCCGAGCTTCAGAAGAGCCGCCCACACAGGAAAGAGATCAGCCCTCCAAGACCCCAACCCAGCGAGCCCAGCTTCAGAAAAGAGATCAGCCCCTCCAAGACCCCAACCCCAGCGAGGCCAGCTTCAGCTTCAGCTGCAGTAAGGAAGGAGACCAGTGGAAACAGAAAGCCCCCACCAGCAACCACTGGAAGAAGAGATGGGAAGAAGACAGAATAAGAGATCACTCAGCAATAGAAACACCAACAGGACACCACCAGAATCCAGGGATCCAAAACCAGCAAGACCTGAAAAGCACTACATAGATGAAGAAGAGGAGACAGACCTTAAAAATTATTTCATGAAGATGATGGAGAGCCTCAAAGAAGAAACGAGGAAATCCCTTAAAGAAATAGAAGAAAAAACAAACAAAAAATCCATGAAATGGGGGAAAAATTCAAGAAATAAACAAATCTCTCAAAGAATCTAAAGAGCACCAAGAGAAAACAACCGAGAAAATTAAGGAAAGAGCTCAAACAGTTGAAGGATTGAAAGCTGAAATAGAAACGATAAAGAAAACACAGAATGAAGGGATGCTGGAAATAGAAAAGCTCGGTAAACTGGTCTGGAATTACAGATGCAAGCATCACCAATAGAATACAAGAGATAGAAGAGAGAATCTCAGGTGTTGAAGACTCATTAGAGGACATAGCATCGTCAACCAAAGAAAATCTCAAAACCAACAAATCCTTAACACAAAATATTCAGGAAATATGGGACACCGTGAAGAAGCCAAACCTGAGAATAATAGGTATAGAAGAAGGTGAAGAACTTCAACTTAAAGGTACAGAAAACATATTCAACAAAATCATAGAAGAAAACTTCCCTAACCTAAAGAAAGATATGCCTATGAAAGTAAAAGAATCTTACGGAACACCAAATAGGCTTGACCAGAAAAAGAAGTCACCTCACCATATAATAATCAAAACATCAAACCTACAGAGCAAAGTGAAAATATTAAGAGCAGCTAAAGAAAAAGGCCAAGTAACATATAAAGGCAGACCTATCCGAATTACACCTGACTTCTGAATGGAAACGATGAAAGCCAGAAGAGCCTGGTCAGATGTCCTACAAACGCTAAGGGAACAAGGATGCCAGCCCAGACTACTATATCCAGCAAAGCTCTCAATTACCATAGATGGAGAAAACAAAATATTCCATGACAAAGCCAGATTTAAACAATACGTATCCATGAATCCAGCTCTACAGAAAATGCTAGAAGGAAAACCTAGAGCCAAGGAAGATAACTACATTCACAAAGACACAGGCAATATAGAATCATACTTTACAAAACACTAAAAGAAAAAGGGAGGAGAAACTACAAAAATTAACTTCACTAACAATAAATCAAGTGCAAACAAGGATCACCAATCAATGGTCATTAATATCGCTCAATGTCAATGGCCTCAACTTACCTATAAAAAGACACAGACTAGCAGAATGGATACGAAGACAGAACCCTTCCTTCTGCTGCATACAAGAAACACATCTCAACACCAAAGACAGACGTTATCTCAGAATAAAGGGCTGGGAAAAGATCTTCCAATCAAACGGCCCCAAGAAACAAGCGGGCGTAGCAATCCTAATATCTAACAAATTAGGCTTCAAATTAAAATCAATCAAAAAAGATGAAGAAGGGCACTTCATATTCATCAAAGGAAAAATACATCAAGACGAAGTCTCGATTTTAAATATCTACGCCCCAAATACAAAGGCACCTACATTCGTGAAAGAAACATTACTAAAGCTCAAAATGCACATAAAATCTCACACACTAATAGTAGGAGACTTCAACACTCCGCTCTCACTGCTAGATAGGACCTCCAGACAGAAACTTAACAAAGAAACAAAAGAATTAATAGAAGTTATGACCCAACTGGGTTTAACAGACATCTATAGAACATTCCACCCAAATACAAAGGGATATACCTTCTTCTCGGCACCACATGGAACCTTCTCTAAAATTGACCACATAATAGGAAACATAGCAAATCTCCACAGATACAAAAAAATTGGAATAACCCCCTGCATCTTATCAGACCACCATGCATTAACATTAGAATTCAACAATAACACAAATCGCAGAAACCCTACAAACTCATGGAGATTGAACAATGCACAATTGCACCATCCCTGGGTAAAGGAACAAATAAAAAAAGAAATTAAAGACTTCCTCGATTTCAATGAGAATGAAGACACAACATACACAAACTTATGGGACACTTTGAAAGCAGTGCTGAGAGGAAAGTTTATAGCACTAAGTGCCCACATGAAAAAACTGGAGAACAGTCATACTAGAGAATTAATAGCACAGCTGAATGTTCTAGAACAAAAAGAAGCAAACTCCCCCAGGAGGAGCAGACGCCAGGAAATGATCAAATTGAGGGCTGAAATCAATCAAGTAGAAACCAGGAAAACATTGAGAAGAATCAATGAAACAAAGAGTTGGTTCTTTGAGAAAATCAACAAAATAGACAAACCTCTGTCCAAACTAACCAAAAGACAGAGAGAGAACATGCTAATTAACAAAATCAGGGATGAGAAAGGGGACAAAACAACGGACTCTGAGGAAATCAAGAGAATCATCAGGGCATACTTTGAAAATCTGTACTCCACAAAATTTGAAAATTTAAAGGAAATGGACAATTTCCTGGATAGATATCACTTGCCAAAACTAAATCAAGAACAGATAAATAATCTAAACAGACCTATAACCCCTAATGAAATAGAAGCAGTCATCAAAAGTCTCCCAAACAAAAAAAGCCCAGGCCCAGATGGCTTCAGTGCAGAATTCTACCAGAAATTCAAAGAAGAGCTCATTCCAATACTCTTCAAATTATTCCACACTATAGAAGCAGGAGGCTCACTGCCAGACTCTTTCTACGAGGCTACAATTACCTTGATACCCAAGCCACACAAAGACACAACTAAGAAAGAGAACTATAGACCAATATCCCTCATGAACATTGATGCAAAAATACTCAATAAAATACTTGCAAACCGGATTCAAGAACACATCAGAAAAATCATCCACCATGATCAAGTAGGCTTCATTCCAGGAATGCAGGGATGGTTCAACATTAGAAAATCTATCAATGTAATCCACCATATTAACAATCTGCGAAAGAAAAACCACATGATCATCTCACTAGATGCTGAAAAAGCCTTTGACAAAATCCAGCACCCCTTCATGATAAAGGTCCTAGAGAGATCAGGGATAACAGGAAAGTACCTGAATATAATAAAAGCAATATACAGTAAACCAACAGCTAACATCAAACTAAATGGAGAGAAACTCAAAGCAATTCCTCTAAAATCAGGAACAAGACAAGGCTGTCCACTCTCTCCATATCTCTTCAATATTGTACTTGAAGTTCTAGCTACAGCAATAAGACAACAAAAGGAGATAAAGGGGATACAAATAGGAAAAGAAGAAGTCAAACTTTCATTATTTGCAGATGATATGATAGTTTACATAAGTGACCCAAAAAACTCAGCAAGGTTACTCCTAGAGCTGATAAACACCTTCAGCAATGTGGCAGGATACAAGGTAAACCCAAAAAAATCAGTGGCCCTATTATAGACAGATGATGAAGTGACTGAGAAAGAAATCAGAGAAACATCACCTTTTACAATAGCCAAAAACAGCATCAAATATCTGGGGATAATGTTAACCAAGGAAGGGAAAGACCTGTATATCAAGAACTTTGTGTCCTTGAAGAAAGAAATCAAAGAAGATACCAGAAAATGGAAAGATCTCCCATGCTCTTGGATTGGTAGGATCAACATAATAAAAATGGCAATCTTGCCAAAAGCAGTCTATAGATTCAATGCAATCCCTATCAAAATTCCATCACAATTCTTCAAGGACCTGGAAAGAACATTAATCAACTTTATATGGAAAAACAAAAGGCCCAGGATAGCCAAAACATCCCCATACAATAAAGGAACTTCAGGAGGCATCACCATACCTGACTTCAAGCTCTATTATAGAGGTATAGTCCTGAAAACAGCTTGGTATTGGCACAAAAATAGGCAGGTAGACCAATGGAACCGAATTGAAAGCCCTAATTTTAACCCACACACCTATGAACACCTGATTTTTGACAAAGAAGCTAAAACTGTACAGTGGAAAAAAGAAAGCATCTTCAACAAATGGTGCTGTCATAACTGGGTAGTGGTAAGCAGAAGACTGCAGATAGATCCATGTTTATCGCCTTGTACAAAACTTAAGTCCAAATGGATCAAAGATCTCAACATACATCCAGCCACACTGAAACTTTTAGAAGAGAAAGTGGGAGATACTCTTCAACGAGTTGGTACAGGAGACCACTTCCTAAACATAACACCAGTGGCACAGGCACTGAGATCAACAATTAACAAATGGGACCTTCTGAAACTAAAAAGCTTCTGTAAGGCAAAGGACACAATCAAAAAGACAAAAAGGCAGGCCACAGAATGGGAAAACATATTCACTAACCCTACATCTGACAGAGGGCTAATCTCCAAAATTTACAAAGAACTCAAGAAACAAGTCTCCAAAACACCAAAGGATCCACTTGAAAGGTGGGGTACAGAGCTAAATAGAGAATTCTCAGTAGAGGAGGCTAAAATGGCCAAGAGACACTTAAGAAAGTGCTCAACATCCTTAGCCATCAGGGAAATGCAAATCAAAACAACTCTGACATACCATCTTACTCCTGTCAGAATGGCTAGAATCAAAAACACTGAAGACAATTTATGCTGGAGGGGATGTGGAGAGAGAGGAACACTCCTCCACTGCTGGTGGGAATGCCAACTCATACAGCCTCTTTGGAAATCAGTATGGAGATTCCTCAGGAAAATGGGAATTAATCTACCACTAGACCCAGCAATTCCACTCTTAGGCATTTATCCAAAGGAGGCAGGTTCATACAACAAGGGCATCTGCTCCACTATGTTCATAGCAGCATTGTTTGTAATAGCCAGAACCTGGAAGCAACCTAGATGCCCCTCAACTGAAGAGTGGATAGAGAAAATGTGGTACATTTACACAATGGAGTATTACTCAGCAGAAAAAAACAATGGAATCTTGAAATTCGCAGGGAAATGGATAGCACTGGAAGAAACCATCCTGAGTGAGGTAACCCAGTCGCAAAAAGACAAACATGGTATGTACTCACTCATATATGGATTTTAGATATGGATCAGGATAGTGCCAGTCTGCACTTCCACAGATAGAGAGTCTGGGAAACAGGAAAGAACCTAAAAGATATGCATATATGCATAGTACCCAAGAGAAGAGGATGGAGACAAGATCCTCTGAATGGATGGGGAACAGGGCGAGGAAGTAGTGGGACCTGGGAAGAATAGAGGGTAAAGGAAGGGAGTTGGTCATGGGGGAACAGGAAGTTGAGGGTGGGGGTAGAATAAGGGAAGAGGGAATCATAGGATGAGAACAAGATCAGGCACAGAGCCTCGAGTGATCTAAAGGTATAACATCAATTGGCAAGCTAAGCAATAGTGGAAGGACCCTCGAATGCCCATTCCTGATAATGAACTTGATGTCTATAACTATCCGGGAGCCTTCATCCTGGGACTGATGGAAGCAGGCAAACACACAACTAAGCACTGAACTGAACCCAGGAACCCAGTGACAGAGAGAGAGGAATGATGAAGCAATTGGCAAAGAAATGGGCCTGCCAAACCAGCAGGGAGCAGCTGATCTGAACAGGGGAGTGCTCTTGGACCCCAGACCGACAGTGGGGAGGCCAGAATGGGACTGATCTGGACCCCCACAAATGTGGAACAGTGAGAAGGCCTGGACAACCTATGGGGCTCGAGCTGTGGATCAGTGTCTATCCCTGGTATACAATCTGTCTTCATGTGCCTATAGCACAAAGAGATGCTCTCTCAGCCTGGACTCTTGGGGAGTGCCTTGACCCTACCAAAGATTAAATGAAATGGGCCTACAGGTGTCCCTATGTGTGGAAGGATTTGGCAATAGGGTGGGAGGGAGGGTGGAAGGGAGTGCAGGAGGGAGAGGGAGGAGAGGGAACCGGGATTGACATGTAAAACAAACTATTTTAAAATTAAAATAAAAAAAGAATCAATTTATGGTAAAAAAAAGAAGTTATGCTCATGGATTCTCAGACAGTGCTGTATCGTTAATTTTCAATAAGTTACATGTGTAGAATCTCACCCAGTGTTGTATCATTAATTTTCATTAAGTTACACGTGTAATATCTCACACAGTGTTGCATCGTTAGTTTGCCAGAAGTTACTAATGTAGTATCTCACAGAGTTATTTCGTTTGTCTTCAAGAAGTTTTGCAGTCAGTTTACAACCCAGAGTTGTATTGTTAGACTTGAAGAAATTACATAGATAGATTCTCACAATGAGTTGTATTGTTAGTTTTCAAGAACTTACATATATAGATTCCCACACACTGCTGTATTGTTAGTTTATAAGAAGTTATGCATTCAGTTTAGAACTCAGAGTTGTATCATTAGATTTCAAGAAGTTATGTAGATAGATGTTTTGCTTACAGATTCTCAAACAGTATTGTATCAGAAGTTTTCAATAAGTTACAAATGTAGATTCTCACACAGCGATGTATCATTAATTTTCAAGAAATTACACATATAGTTTCTCACACAGTGTTGTATTGATAGTTTCCAAGAAGTTACAGGTGTAGGTTCTCACACTTTGTTGTATCATTAGTTTTCAAGAAATTATGCATGTACATTCTCATACAGTGTTGTGTCGATAGTTTCCAAGAAGTTATACGGGTAGATTATTAACCTGTGTTGTATCATTACTTTTTCAATAAATTACACGTGTAGATACTTACACAGTGTTGTATCTTTAGTTTTCAATAAGTTACACGTGTAAATTTTCACACAGTGTTGTAGAGATGGTTTTCAATAAGTTTCAGGTGTAGATACTTACACATTGTTGTATCTTTAGTTTTTAATAAGTTACACCTGTAGCTTCTCACTCAGCGTTGTGTCACTAGTTTTCAATCTGGTACACAGGTAAAATCTCACACAGTGTTGTATCATTAGTTTTCTAGAAGTTACACAGGTAGTTCCTCTCACAGTGTTGTATTGATAGTTTTCAAGAAGTATTGCTTATAGATTCTCACACATTGAAGTTTCGTTAGTTTTCAATTAGTTACGCATGTAGTTTCTCACACAGTGTTGTATCGATACTTTCCAAGAAGTCACACCTTTAGTTTCTCATAAAAGGTTATAAGTCTAGTTTTGAAGAAGTTACATGTGTAGATTCTCACACAGTATTATATCGTTAGTTTTCCATAAGTTTCACACGTAGTTTCTCACACAGTGTTGTATAGCTAGTTTTCAAGAAGTTACACCCGTAGTTCCTCGAACACAGTGTTGTATTGATGGTTTTCAAGAGGTATCGCTTAAGATTCGCATACAGTGTTGTGTCGTTAGTTTACAATAAGATACTCATTTAGTTTTTCACACAGTGCTGTATCGATAGTTTCCAAGAAGTTACTCAGGTAGATTTTCACACAGTGTTGTATCATTAGTTTTCAAGACATTACACGTGTAGTTTCTCACACAGTGTTGTATCATTAGTTTTCAAGACGTTACACGTGTAGTTTCTCACACAGTGTTGTATCATTAGTTTTCAAGAAGGTAGACATGTCGTTTCTCACACCGTGTTGTTTCAGTCTTTTTCAAGATGTTATTCTTATAGATTCTCACACAGTATTGTATTGTTAGTTTTCAATAAGTGACACCCTAACCCTAAGCGTAAACCAAAACCTAACCCTAACCTTAACCCTAAACGCATACCTAAGCCTAACCTTTATCATAACCCTAACAATAACCCTAAACCTAACACTAACCCTAGCTCTAACCTTAACCCTAACACAATCCCTAAACCTAACCTAAAACTACCCTTACCCTATCTCTAAATCTAACCCTAACCCTAAACCTAACTCAAACTCTAACCCTAACTATAACACTAAGACTAAACCTAACTGTAACGCTAACACTAACGCTAAATGTAAACCTAATTTAACCCTAAACATAACTTTAACACTAATGTTAATGAAAACCCTAACCTAAACCTAACCCTAACACTAACCTTAACCCTAACCCTAACCCTAATCCTAACTCTAAACCTAAACCTTTCCCTCAACCTAATCCTAATCCTAAAACTAACACTAACCCTATCCTCTAACCCCTAACCCTAATCCTAACCCTAAACCTAACTTTATGCCTAACCCTAAGCCTAAACTTAAACGTAAGCCTAACCCTAATGCTAATCCTAACCCTAAACCTAACTTTATGCCTAACCCTAAGCCTAAACTTAAATGTAAGCCTAACCCTAATGCTAACCCTAACACTAAACCTAACCTTAAACCTAACGTTAAACCTAACCCTAAGGCTAACCCTAACCATAAACTTAACCCAACCCAAGCCCTAACCCTCACACTAACACTACCCTAAACCTATCCAAAACCTAACCCTAATCGTAAACCTAACTCAAACCCTAACTCTAACCCGAACCCTTAGCCTAACCCTAAACCTAATGCTAACCCTAACACTAACTGTAACCTTAACCTAATCATAACCCTAACCCTAATGCTAACAATAACCCAAACCCTAAAACTAGCCCCAAAACCTAAGCCTAACCCTATCCTCTAACCCTAACACTAACCCTATACCTAAACCTAACACTAATCCTAAACCTAACCCTAACACTAAATCTAACCCTAAGCCTATCCATAAACCTAACCCTAATCATAACCCTAATGCTAACCCTAACCCTAACTTTAAGCCTAACCTTAATCCTAAACCTAACCTTAACCCTATCCCTAACCCTAATCCTAGCCCTAACCTTAACACTAACACTAACCTCTAATTCTAACCCTATCCCTAACATTAACTCTAACCCTAACCTAAACCTAACCCCAACCCTAAACTTAACCCAAATGCTGATGCTAACCCTGAACCTAAACCTAAACCTAGCCCTAACCCTAACACTAACCCTACCCCTAATCCTAACCCTAACCCTCAACATAACACTAACCCTAACCCTAACCCTAAGCCTATCCCTATAGCTAACCCTAATGCTAACCCTAACCGTAACTTTAAGCCTAACCCTAATCCTAAACCTAACCTTAACCCTATCCCTAACCATAACCCTACCCTAACTCTATTCCTAATCTTAACCCTAAACCTAACCCTAACCCTAGCCCTAACCTTAACACTAACATTAACCTCTAATTCTAACCCTATCCCTAACATTAACTCTAGCCCTAACCTAAACCTAACCCTAAACCTAATCTTAACCCTAATGCTGACACTAACCCTGAACCTAAACCTATCCCTAGCACTAACCCTAACCCTAACACTACCCTAACAATATCCCTAAACCTAACCATAATCCTGAACCTAACTCAAACCCTAACCCCAACCATAACCCTTAGCCTAACCCTAACCCTATCCCTAAACCTAACACTATCCCTAACCACAAACCTAACACTATCCTAACCCTAACCCTAAGTTTAAGCCTAAGCCTAAGCCTAACCCTAACCCTAACCATAAACCTAAACCTAACCCTAACCCGAATTCGAACCCTAATCCTTATCAACCCTAACTATATCCCTAAACCTAATGCTACCATAATCCTATCCCTAATCCTAACCCTAAACTAACAATAACCCTAACCCTAACACTAGCCCTAAACTTAATCCTAACCCTAACCTCTAACCCTATCCCTTACCCTAAACCATACAATAAACCTAACCTAAACCTAACCCTAACCATAACCATCTAACCCTAACCTTAACCCTAAACCTATCACTAAGCCTAGCCCTAATCCTATACCTAACAATAACCCTAGACTAAAATAACCCTAATCCTAACCCTAATCTTAAATCTAACCCTGAGCATGACCCTAACCCTAATCCCTAACAATAACCCTAACCCTCTAACCCTAAACCTAACAGTAACTATAACGATAACCTTAAATTTGAAACCTAAGACTAGCCCTAACCCTAACCATAAACCTAACCCTAACTGTAGGAGGAAGTCTGATGCCGCCATTAAACATGTGACTTACTAAGTCTATGCCGCCATTAAACATGTGACTTACTAGAGGCGCATACAGATGAGGTAATAAAAGGGCGGTTTACCACACCGCTAACCACACCCACTTTAGGCAGGACTAAAGACGTATACGGCTGGACATAAGACGTATACGTACGTAGGCAGAACTACGTCACTAGCCAAGCCCACTTTTGGGCATGGCTAGGGGCATTACGGGGGAAGGCATAAAAGACAGCGCACAGGAAGTCTCGCTCTCTTTTCCTGGAGTTCGGCTTCCGGTCCAGTCGCTAGCTGAGATCTGCTGGGCTTCTCTGGGTTTGGTAACTTGTGAGTAATTTTCTTCATAAAATACTTAGCGTTACTTTCAGTAATTGTGTGTCGCGTATCGTTACAGCGTCCGTTGAAGCCAACAATAATGGTTGTCAGAGTGGGATTGAATTTCCACGCAAAACAACAAAAGCTTTAAAGGAATTTTAGAAACAGAAGAACGGAGAGAAGCATAGATTTTGGTAGCAGCATTTTTCTGAGGTGTGCTCTGTTTTGCTATCGACAAGCCGAGATTCACGTGGCTCGCTTACCGGAGTCTTCCTGACTCGGCATAAAAAGAAAAAAAGGTTGTTTTAAGAGACTCTGCTAACGATTGATAGGTGTGTACGTACAGCTGGAAGTGGCAGCTTTTGCTGGATGTCAGCATGGACTGAGGCGGTAAGCTGGAGTCACGGTTACGCCCGACATCTTGAAAAAAAAAAACGGCAGTTTAAAACAGCCGCGGTTTTAACACGTGGCCAGAAAAACATAAAGATTTACAGTAAAGTCGGACTTGGATGGACAAAACCTCTAAAGGTTTTCAGTGTGTTTAAAAATATACGTGAGATTGAGAGAGAAAATGAAATGGCAAAGTGGTAAATAAATACAAAAGCCGGCGTTGTGGTGGCACACGCCGGTAGGATTGCTCCAGAGGCAGAGGCAGGCAGGTTTCCAAAGAAACCCTGTCTCAGAGAAAAATAAATAAAAGTAAAATAAATAAAGTAATAATAAATAAATAAATAAGCCACATAAAGATGGAAAATACACAGAGAGTCTGGATACTGTACGCTATTATGTTTTTCAGTTTTTTGCTTGCTCAGGAAGGAACTGCTACTAAAGTACACTTGCTTATAAATGCTGCTAAATTAATACAACTTATATCTTTTGAAAATAACTTGACTTCAAAATTTAAGCATAAGGATATGTTACTCGGAAAAGGAGTTTTTATTTATGTTTCTACAGAAAATGAAAAGCTGAGAATTCCTTCCAGGCTTCTGTGGTTTCACAAACCAAGACCCCCGGAAGCAGTGGACCAGGTGTTTCAACGACTGAGACAGCTAAGATGAAACAGCCTTACAGACCCCGAAAATACGGACTTATACAGGTTTCTGAGTTTTGTCATGATCCCCATGGTGTGAACAGCGCCCCCTTCCAGCAGGAAGCAGTTTGGAATGAGCGACGTCCTAATTCCCATCTTGTTTATAAATCTTTGTTTTCATTTAAATGGGATTGTTTATAATTGGCTAGTGATCACAGCCAATCCTTTTAATGGTAAAAAAGGGAATTATGATATAGGTATTGTTTTTCATTTATTGATACAAATTCAAGGTCAATTTTGTGATATGTATATTTCTCCTCTTGATTAAGTATTGTGCTTATACTGATCTTTTAAAATGTAATGCGTAATTAAATACAGATTATAGATAGTTACTTATAATAGTCAGAATTTATAGTTAGGTAAGTTAGGTTTTCTAGATATACAGAAAAATATTTGAGATAGATAAACAGTCTTCAAACCTCTCAAAGACCTTCAGAAAATGGCATTTAAAATGGTTTAGGGCTTTTCTTGACAATGAGAAATGTCTGCTCCTGGCAGCACCAATTATGTCTGAGAGGAAGATGGGCATCGAAGAAACTTGTTATGGAGTTTGCTTTCAACATGGCAAGATTAGCCATTTGGGCAAGAAACTGCTCTTGCATGTACTGCTTGACTGTTGTTGTATAATCTGGACATGCAGGACCCACAGGAAACTGACTGCTGAACTCAGTCTTACAGGGTTCCTGCTTCATGGAAGAGTCTAGGAGACGTTCTGCAGGACACAGAGAAATGACTGACAGACTGCCAGCGCAGATGGACAGTTTGAAATTTCCTGCTTTGCTGAGAAGTGTTCCAGACACATTGTGGCCTATGGGCTGAAGATGGATGCCCCAACGTTACAGAGGAACTTCGGGTGACTGTCCAGGCAGTAAGATGTCTCTGTCAATCCTAGTGTTTATATATTAACCTTCTGTGGTCTTTGATGGAGTTGAAGACAGATAGTTATAGTTTTCCTTAGTTATGATAAAAGATAAGTTACATATAGAACTTTGAACTCACAAGGATGGTATGGATGATATTTTCTTTAAATCTTGCTAAAATATTGTAACTATGTTCTTATTTGATAACTGTTCTGTTATATACAATTTGACTGTGTTAAAGTTAAGACCTTTCTTTTTGTTTAAACAGAAAAGAGGAGATGTTGGGGAAGTCTTATGCTAATAAAGCACTGTCTGGCCAATAGAAATCTAGATAGGTGGGGCTAGGAATCCAGGAGGATTCTGGGAAGGAGAAAAACACAGGAGAGTCAACATGTAACGCCATTGGGGGTAGGAAGCCTGGAACTATTCTCCTCCTGTAAGAGACATACTTAGATTAACAATTATGGGGTAATTACTTAAGGCAGAGCTAGCCAGTAAAGGACAAGCAAGGCCAACAGCTTCATAATTAATATAGCCTCCTGTGTGTTTATTTGGGACTGATGCGGCTCTGGAACCAGGCTGGCGTGGCAGAGCCCAGGTGACTGGCTGGGGATAAACCAAAGTGGCTAGCAAAGAAAAAGCTTCTCATAACACCTAACCCTAAACCTAAACCTACTCTTATCCTATCCCTAAAACTAAACCTAATCCTAAACCAAACCCTAACCCTAACACTAACCCTAGCCATAACCCTTACATAATACTAACCCTAACCATCTAACCATAACCATAACCCTAACAATAACCCTCACCATCAGGTTTCAAGTAGTTACACATGGGATTTTGAAAATATTTTTGTACCGTTAGGTTTCAGTACTTTAGGCATATAGATTCTCACACAGTGTTGTATCATTACTTGACAAGGAGTTACACATGAAGCTTCTCATAGAATGTTTTATAGTTAGTTTTCAAGAAGTTAGCTATGCAGATTCTTACACAGAGTTGTATCGATAGTTTTCAAGAAGTTAGATGGATAGTTTCTCACACAGTGTTGTATCATTAGTTTTCAAGAATTTATGCTTATATATTCTCACACAGTATTGTATCATTAGTTTCCAAGAAGTTACACGTGTAGATGTTCACACAGTGTTGTATCATTAGTTTTCAAGAAATTATGCATGTAGATTCTCACAAAATGTTCTGTCGATAGTTTCCAAGAAGGTACAAGGGTAGATTGTTAAACTGTGTTGTATTGTTAGGTTTCAATAAGTTACACGTGTAGATACTTACACAGAGTTGTGGTATTACGTTTCAATAAGGTACACAAGTATAATCTCACACAGCTACGCATGAAGTATCACACACAGTGTGGTATCGCCAGTTTTCAAGTAGTTACACTTATAGATTCTCACACAGTTTTGTATAGTTAGTTTTCAAGAAATTATGATTTTAGTTTCTCACACAGTGTTGTATCAATATTTTCCAAGAAGTTGCATGGTTAGATTCTCATACTGTGTTGTATTGTCACTTTTCAATTAGGTACACGTGTATATTCTCACACAGCGTCATATCATTAGTTTTCATTAAGTTAAATCTGTAGATTCTCACACTGTTTTGTATCGTTAGTTTTCAACAAGATACACATGTAGAATCTCACACAGCATTGTATCGTTACTTTTCTAGAGGTTATGCATGTAGTTCCTCAAACAGTGTTGTATTGATGGTTTTCAAGAAGTATCGCTTATACATTCTCACACAGTGTTATATCATTAGTTTTCCATAAGTTACACATGTAGTTTGTCACACAGTGTTGTATAGTTAGTTTTCAAGAAGTTATGCATGTAGATCCACACAGTGTAGTATTGATGGTTTTCAAGAGGTACCGCTTAAGATTCACATAGAATGTTGTGTCTTTAGGTGTTCATCAGATACACATGTAGTTTCTCACACAGTATTGTATCAGTAGTTTCCAGGAAGTTAAACCTGTAGAATCTCACACAGCGTTGTAGCGTTAGATTTCAACAAGTTACACGTGTAGAATCGCACACAGTGTTGTGTCGTTAGTTTTCAATAATTTACACGTGTAGATTCTGACAAAGTGTTGGCCCGTTGGTTTTCAATGAGTGGCAAGTGTAGAATCTCACACAGCGTTGAACCCTTAGTTTTCAAGAAGGTACTCATATAATTTCTCACAGAGTGTTGTATCGTTTGTTTTCAATAAGGTAGACGTGTAGAATCTCACACAGCGTTGTATCGTTAGTTTTCAAGAAGTTATGCATGTATTTTCTCACACAGTGTTGTATTGCTAGTTTTCAAGAAGTGTTTCATGTAGTTTCTCACAGTGTTGGATCCGTAGTTTTCAAGTAGTTACGCTTATAGATTCTCACACAGTATTGTATGGTTAGTTAACAATAAGGTACACTTTTAGATTCTCAGACAGCATTATATCGTTAGTTTTCGATAAGGAACACATGTTGAATCTCACACAGCGTTTTATCTTTAATTTTCAATAAGTTACACGTGTAGATTATCACACAGTTTTTATTTCTAGTTTTCAATAAGATACATGTGTAGAATCTCACACAACGTTGAATAGTTAGTTTTCAATAAGGTACACGTGTAGAGAATCTCACACAGCTTTGTATCGTTAGTCTTCAAGAAGTTATTCATGTAATTTATCACAGTGTTGTATCAATAGTTTTCAAGTAGTTATGCTTATAGATTCTCACACAGTATTGTAACATTAATTAACAATAAGGTAAACGTTTAGATACTCACACAGCATTGTATCATTAGTTTTATATAAGGAAAACATGTTGAATGTCACACAGCGTTGTATCATTAGTTTTAAATAAGTTACATGTGTAGATACTTACACAGTGTTGCATCTTTAGTTTTCAATAAGTTACACTTGTAGATTGTCACACAGCTTTTTTGCTAGTTTTCGATAAGTTACAGGTGTTGAATCTCACACAGCTTTGTATCCTTAACTTTCAATAAGGTATGCGTGTAGAATCTCACCCATCGTTGTATCTTTAGTTTTCAATATGGTACATGTGTAGAATCTCACACAACGTTGTATATTTAATTTTCAATAAGTTACACGAATAGATTATCACACAGCGATGTATCATTAGTTTTTGATAAAGTGT
This sequence comes from Mesocricetus auratus, assembly GCF_017639785.1. NCBI lineage: Eukaryota > Metazoa > Chordata > Mammalia > Rodentia > Cricetidae > Mesocricetus > Mesocricetus auratus. The sequence continues at coordinate 40,724 of NW_024429508.1, forward strand.
AAGTGTTGAATCTCACATAGTGTTGTATCTTTAGTTTTCAATAAGGTACACGTGTAGATTATCACACAGCGTTGTAGAGTTAGTTTGCAATAAGTTACAACTGTAGATGCTGAAACAGCTTTGTATAATTAGTTTTCAATAAGTTACACGTGAAGATACTTACACTGTGTAGTATCTTTAGTTTTCAATAAGTTACCGCTGTAGTTTCTCACACAGCATTGTGTCGTTAGTTTTCAATAAGGTACAGGTGTATAATCTCACACACTGTTGTATACTTTCTTTTCAATTAGTTGCACATGTAGATACTCACACAGCGTTGTATCTTTAGTTTTCAATTAGTTACACGTGTAGATACTTTCACAGTATAGAATCTTTATTTTTCAATACTTGACAACCTAACCCAAAACCTAACCCAAAACCTAACCCTAACACTAACCCTAAACCTAAAGCTCAGCCTAACCCTAACCCTAATGCTAACGCTAACCCTAACTGTAACTCTAACCTAACCCTAAACATAACAATAAACCTAATGCTATTGATAACCCTAACCTAAACCTAAACCTAACCCTAACCCTAACCTCTAACTCCTAACCATAACCCTAACCCTAACCCTAACCCAAACCCACACCTATCCCTAAACATAACCCAAATCCTTACCCTAACCTTAACCCTAATTTTAATCGTAATACTAATCCTAAACCTAACCTTAAGCCTAAACCTAACCTTAACCCTAACCCTAAGCAGAACCCTATCCCTAATCCTAACTCTTCCCTAACCTTATTCCTAATCATAACCCTAATCCAAACCCTAAACCTAACCCAAACCCTAGACCTAACCTTAACCCTAACACTAACCTCGAACTCTAACCTTATCCCTAAAGCTAACTCTAACCCTAACCTAAACCTAATCCTAACCCTAATCTTAACCCAAACCCTAAAGCTAACTTTAACCCCAAACTTAACCCTAACCTTAGCCCTAACCTTAACCTTAACCCTAAAACTACCCTAACCCTATCCCTAAACCTAACCCCAATCCTAAACCTAACTCTAACACTAACCGTAACCCTAAACCTTAGCCTAACCTTAATCCTAACGCTAACCCTAACCCTAACTGTAATTTTAACCTAATCATAAACCTATCCCTAATGCTAACACTAAACATAAACTTAACCCTATCCCTAAATCTTAAGACTAAACCTTACCTCTAACCCTAACCAAACCCTATCCCTAACCCTAACCCTATCCCTAACCCTAACCCTACCCTAACCCTATCCCCAAAGCTAACACTAATCCTAACCCTAACCCTAAGCATAAGCTTAAGCCTAACCCTAACCCTAACCTTAAGCCTAAACCTAACCCTAACCATAACCCCTAACCCGATTTTGAATCCTAATCCTAACCAACCCTGACCATATCCCTAAACCTCACCCTACCATAACCCTATCAATAATCCTAACCCTAATCCTAACGATAACCTTAACTCTAACCATAGCCCTAACCTTAACCCTAACCCTAACATCTAACCCTAACCTAAACCTATCCCTATACCTAACCATCTAACCCTAACCATAACCCTAAACCAATCACTAAACCTAACCCTAATCCTAACCATAACCCTAACCCAAACCATAGCCCTAATCCTATCCCTAAATCTAACCCTAAAAATAACCCTAATCCTAACCCTAACCCTAAGCTTAAACCTAACCTTAACCTAACCTTAAACTTAAGCATAAACCTAACCCTAACCGTAACCCCTAACCAGAATTCGAACCCTAATCCTAACCATACCTGACCATATCCCTAAACCTAACCCCACCATAACACTATCAATAATCCTAACCCTAATCCTAACAATAACCCTAACTCTAACCATAGCCCTAACCTTAATCCTAACCCTAACATCTAACCTTAACCCAAACCCTAACCCTAATCCTTAATCTAAACCTAACCTGAACCTAACCCTAACCCTTGCCATCTAACCCTAAGCCTAACCCTAAAACTATCACTAAACCTAACCCAAATCCTAACCTTAACCCTAACCCTAATCCTATCCCTATCCCTAAGCATAACCCTAAAAATAACCCTAATCCTAACCCTAATCCTAACTCAAACCCTAAGCATGACCGTAACCCTAAACTTAACCCCTATCCATAACCATCTAATCCTAACCCTAACCCTAAACCTAACCCTAACACTAACGCTAACCCTAAATCCTAACCCTAACAGTAGCCCTAACCATAACCATAACCATAAGCATAACCCTTAAAAAATACTAACCCTAACAATCTAACCCTAACAATAACTTTAATAATAACCCTCACCATTAGGTTTCAAGTAGTTACACATGGAATTTTGAAAATATTTTTGCACTGTTAGTTTTCAATATGTAAGGCATATAGATTCTGACACAGTGTTGTATTGTTACTTTTCAAGGAGTTACACATGAAGCTTCTCATATATTTTTATATAGTTAGTTTTCTAGAAGTTACGTATGTAGATTCTTACACAGTGTTGTATCGATAGTTTTCAAGAAGTTAGATGTGTAGTTTCTCACACAGTGTTGTATTGTTAGTTTTCAAGAATTTAGGCTTACATATTCTCACACAGAATTGTACTGTTAGTTTTCAATGAGTTACACGTGTAGATTATCACACAGCATATATCCTTAGATTTCAAGAACCTACACATAAAAGTGTCACAAACAGTGTGGTATCGCTAGTTTTCAAGTAGTTATACTTATAGATTCTCACACAGTTTTGTATCGTTATTTTTCAAGAAATTATGCATGTAGTTTCTCACACAGAGTTGTATCGATAGTTTCCAAGAAGTTCCATGTGCAGATTTTCAAACGGTGTTGTATCAATAGTTTCTAAGAAGTTACACGTGTAGATCCTCACACAGTGTTGTATCCTTAGTTTTCAAGAAATTACGCATGTAGATTCTCACACAGTGTTGGGTCGATAGTTTCCCAACATTTATAGGTGTAGATTCTTAAACTGTTGTATCCTTAGTTTTCAATAATTTACACGTGTAGATTCTCAGTGTTGTATGGTTAGTTTGCCAGAAGTTACTAATGTAGTTTCTCACACAGAGTTATTTCGTTAGTTTTCAAGAAGTTGTGCATTCAATTTAGAACTCAGAGTTGTATGGTTTGATTTCAAGAAGTTATGCATATAGATTCTCACACAGTGCTGTATCGTCAGTTTTCAATGAGTTACTAATATAGATTCTTACTCAATGTCGTATTGTTTACTTTGGAGATGTTTGTCACGTAGTTTCCCACAAAGTGTTGTTTCCTTGTTTTCAATAAATTACACATATAGATGTATGGGCAGATTTTTATCGTTAGTTTTCAAGAAATTACACATGCAGTTTCTCACACTGTGTTGTATCATTAGTTTTCAATACGGTACACGTGTAGATTATCACACAGTGTTGTGTCATTAATTTTCAATAAGATACATGTGTAGATTCTCAGACAGTGTTGTGTTCTTTTTTTCAAATAGTTACGCATATAGATTCAAACACAGTGTTGTATCGTTACTTTTCAATAAGATACATGTGTAGATTCTCAGACATTGTTGTATAATTTGTTTTGGAGAAAGTACACATGTAGTTTCACATACAGTGTTGTATCGTTGGTTTTCAAGTATTACACGTGTAGATTCTCAGACAGTGTTGTTTCCTTAATTTTCAATAAGCTACACATGTAAATTCTGACAGTGTTATATCATTAGTTTTCAAGGATTTACACGTGTGGATTCTCACAAAGTCTAATATCGTTAGATTTCAAGAGGTTATGCATTCAGTTTAAAACTCAGTGTTGTATCATTAGATTTCAAGAAGTTACTTATATAGATTCTGACACAGTGCTGTATCATTAGGTTTCAATAAGTTATGAATATAGATTCTAACAAAATATTGTATATTTTTTATCAAGATGTTACTCACATAGATTCCCACAAAGTGTTATTTCCTTTGTTTAAATAAGTTACGCGTATAGGTGTGCAGGCAGCACACCTTATCATTAGTTTTCATTAGTTTTCAAGAAATTATGCATGTAGTTTCTCACACTGTGTCATGTCATTAGTATTCAAGAAGTTACAGGTGTAGATTCAAAGACAGTGTTGAGTCCTGTATTTTCAAGAAGTTCCACACAGATATTCAAATGCAGGGTTGTAAACTTACATTTCAATAAGATACACGTGCAGTTTCTCACACAGTGTTGTACTATTAGTTTTCAATAAGTCACATGTGTAGATTCTCAGTGTTGTATCCTTTATTTTCAAGAAGTTATGCATATAGATTCAAACACAGTGTTGTGTCATTACTTTTCAATAAGATATATGTTTAGATTCTCAGATAGTCTTTTTTTGTTAATTTTCAATAAGTTACACGTGTAGATTCTCAGACAGTATTATATTGATAGTTTTCAAGGATTTTCGAGTGCAGATTCTCAAGACAGTATTGTATCCTTAGTATTCAGGAAGTTACGCTTATATTTTCTCTCACAGTGTTTTATCATTATTATTACAGGTGTATACTCACACATTTGCTGTATCTTTAATTTTTAATAAGATACACATGTAGATTCTCAGACAGTGTTGTGTCCTTTATTTTTAAGAAGTTATGCATATAGATTCAAGCACAGTGTTGTCTCGTTACTTTTCAATTCGATACAAGTGGAGATTCTCAGACAAGGTTGTATCATTATTTTTCCAGAAGTTATTAATGTAGTTTCTCACTCAGAGTTATTTCTCTAGTTTTCAAGAAGTTATGCATTCCCGTTTAGAACTCAGAGTAATATCTTTAGATTTCAAGATGTTATGTAGACAGATTCTCACACAGAATAGTATCATTTGTTTTTTCAGAAGTTACACATGTAGATTCTCCCACAGTGGTTTATCGTTAGTTTTCAAGATGTTACGCCTGTAGTTTCTCAAACATTTTTGTGTCATTAATTTTGATAAGTTATAGGTGGAGATTCCCACACTTTGTTGTATCGTTAGTTTTCAAGAACTTACATATATAGATTCTCACTCAGTGTTGTATCATTAATTTTCAATAAGTTACATGTGTGGATTCTCACACATAACTTATCGTTAGTTTCAATAAGTTATGAATATAGATTCTCACACAATGTGGTATCGTTTGTTTTCAAGATGTTATTCACGTAGTTTCTCACAAAGTGTTGTTTCCTTTGTTTTCAATAAGTTATGCATACAGATATGCAGGCAGCTTTGTATCATTATTTTTCAAGAAGTTACGCATGTAGTTTCAAACTGTGTTGTGTCATTTATTTTCAAGAAGTTACACATGTAGATTTTCACACAGTGTTGTATCCTTAGTTTTCAAGAAGTTACACATGTAGATTCTCAGACAGTGTTGAGTCCTTTCCTTTCAAGAAGTTATGCATGTATTTTCAAACAGAGGGTTGTATTGTTACTTTTCAATAAGACACAGCTCTAGTTTCTCACACAGTTTTTTATCATTAGTTTTCAAGAAGTTACACGTGTAGATTCTCAGTGTTGTTATGTTAATTTTCAATAAGTTACACGTGTAGATTTTCGCACAGTGTTGTAGCGTTAATTTTCAATAAGTTACATGTATAGATTCGCAAACATTGTTGCATCGTTAGTTTTCAAGAAGTTACACTTATAGACTCTCAAGACAGTGTTATATCATTAATTTTCAAGAAGTTACACGTTTGTATTCTCAGACAATGTTGTATCATTAGTTTTCCAGAAGTTACTAATGTAGTTTCACACACAGAGTTATTTGTTAGTTTTCAAGAAATTATGCATTCAGTTTACAACTCAGTGTTGTATCGTTTGATTTCCAGAAGCAACACTTATCATTTCTCACACAGTGCTGTGTCAAGAGTTTTCAATAAATTACACATGTAGATTCTCAGTGTTGTATCGTAAATTTTCATTTAGTTACACGTGTAGATTATCATTGGTTTTCCAGAAGTTATGCTTATAGATCTCAGACAGTATTGTTTCGTTTGTTTTCACGTAGTTACACATGTAGTTTCTCACACAGTGTTTTACCATTAGTTTTCAATGAATTACACGTGTAGATTTTCAGACAGTGTTGTTTGCTAATTTGCAATAAGAAACACGTACAGATTCTCACACAGTGTTGTATTACACATGTGGATTCTCTAGACAGTGTTGTATTATTTGTTTTCAAGAAGTTATGTTTATAGATTCTCACACAGTGTTGTTGTGAGACTCTCAAGGTGTAACTTATAAAATTAATGACACAACACTGTTTGAGAGACTACATGCATAACATCTTGAAAAGAAACGATACAATACTGTGAAAGAATCTACATGTGCAACTTCATAAAAGCAAACCATACAACACTGTGTGAGTATCTACGTGCATAACTTCTTGAAAACTAACGATAGAGCACCTGTGAGAATATCTACGTAGCTTCTTGAAAGCTAAGGATACAATTTTGAGTTCTAAACTGAATGCATATCTTCTTTAAAACTAACGAAATAACTCTGTGTGAGAAACTACATTAGTAACTTCTGGAAAACTAACGATACAACACTGTCTGAGAATCTACACCTGTAACTTATTGAAAATTAACGATACAACAATGTGTAAGCATCTACATGTGGAACTACTTGAAAACTTACGATACAATATTGTCTGAGAATCTACACTTGTATCTTATTGAAAAGTAACAATACAACACTGTGTTTGAATTTATATGGGTAACTTCTTGAAAATAAAGAACACAACACTGTCTGAGATTCTACACGTGTAACATATTAAAAAGCAATGATACAACACTGTGTGAGAAACTACATATGTATATGCTGGACAACTAAAAATACAACACTGTGTGAGAAACTACATGTGTAGCTACTTGAAAAGTAATGATACAGCACTGTCTGGGAATCTACACGTGTAACTTATTGAAAATTAAAGATACAACACTTTGTGAGTGTCTAGACTTGTAACATATTGAAAACTAATGATACAAAACTGTTTGAGAATGTATAAGTGTAACTTCTTGAAAACTAATAAAACACTGTCTTGAGAATCCACACGTGTAACTGCTTGAATTCTAATGATACAACACTGAGTGAGTATCTATATACATACATTCTTTAAAAATAATGACACAACACAATGTGAGAATCTCCACGTGTAACATATCAAAAATAACGAGACAACACTATTTTATAAACCAAAAGTGTAACGACTAGAAAACTAACGATACAACACTTTTTGAGAAACTACATGTCTAACTACTTGAAAACTAATGAAACAACACAGTCTGAGAATCTAAACCTGTCTTTTATTGAAAAGCAATGATACAACACTGTTTTTGAATCTATACGTGTAACTTCTTGAAAATAAAGGACACAACACTGTCTGAGAATCTACAGGTGTAACTTTGTGAAAACAAATGATACAACACTGTGAGAGAATCTGCACCTGTAACGTATTGAAGCACTGTTGGTTGAGAGTAACACAACAAGTTAGGCTTATAGATGCTCACATAGTGTTGTATCATTAGTTTTCAATACATTACCCGTGTAAAGTCTCAGACAGTGTTGTATCATTAGTTTTCAAGAAATTACCCTTACAGTTTCTCACAGTGTTGTATAATTAGGTTTGGATACCTTACACGTATAGATTATCACAAGGTGTTGTATCTTTAATTTTCAAAATGTTAAACATGTAGATTCTCAGACAGTGTTGTACCGTTGGATTTCAAGAAGTAATGCTTATAGATCTCAGACAGAGTTGTTTTGTTAATTTTTAATAAGTTACACGTAGAGATTCTCACACTGTGTTGTGTTGTTAGTTTACAAGAATGTAGGTATATAAATACTTGCTCAGTGTTGTATCATTAGTTTTCAAGAATTTACACGTGTGGATTCTCAATAGAGTGTTGTATTATTAGTTTTCAAGAAGTTATGCTTATAGATTCTCACACAGTGTTGTATAATTAGGTTTCAATACGTTACATATCTAGATAGTCTCAAGGTGTTGTATCGTTAATTTTCAATAAGTTACAGGTGTAGATTCTCAGAGAGTGTTGTATCGTTAATTTTCAATAAGTTACATGGGTAGATTCTCAGACAGTGTTGTGTCCTTTATTTTCAAGAAGTTACACATATGGATTCAAACTCAGTGTTGTATAATTACTTTTCAATAGGATACATGTGTAGTTTATCAGACATTGTTGTATCATTACTTTTCTATTAGATACACGTGTAGTTTCTCAGACAGTGTTGTATCGTTAGTTTTCTAGTAGTAGTGTTGTATGGTTTGCTTTCAATAAATTACATGTGTAGATTGTCAGACAGTATTGTATCGTTAGTTTTCAATAAGTTACAGTATATATTATTACACAGTTTTGTATCGCTAATTTTCAATTAGTTACACATGTAGACTCTCAGACAGATTTGAATCATTAATTTTCAATAAGTTACACGTGTAAATTCTCACAGTGTTATATCGTTAATTTTCAAGAAGTTATACTTGTAGATTCTCAAGACAGTGTTGTATCATTAGTTTACAAGAAGTTACACTTATATATTCTCACACAGTGTTGTATCAATAGTTTTCAATATGTTACACGTGTAGATTCCCAGACAGTGTTGTATCGTTAGTTTAACAGAAGTTACTAAAGTAGTTTCTCACAGAGTTATTTCGTTTGTCTTCAAGAAGTTATGCATTCAGTTTAGAACCCAGTTTCAATAACTTACACGTGTAAAATCTCACACAGTGTTGGTTCATTACTTTTCAATAAGTTGCATGTGTAGAATCTCAGACAGTATTTTATCTTTATTTTTCAAGAAGTTATGCCTGTAATTTCTCACACAGAATTGTATCGATTGTTTTCAAGTAGTAACGCTTATAGATTCTCACATAGTTTTGTATCATTACTTTTCAAGAAATTTAGCATGCAGTTTCTCACCCAGTGTTGTATCCATATGTTCCAAAACATTGCACGGGTAGATCCTCATACTGTATTGTATCATTACTTTTCAATAAGGTACAGGTGTACCTTTTCACACACCATTGAATCATTAGTTTTCAATAAGATAAACCTGTAAGTTTTCACACAGTTTGGTATCGTTTGTTTTCAATAATGTACACCCGTCGATTCTCACACTTTGTTGTATTGTTAGTTTTCAATAAGGTACACGAGTAGAATCTGTCACAGTGTTGTATCATTACTTTTCAATAAGATACACGTATAGATACTCACACTGTGTTGTATCTTTAGTTTTCAATAAGTTACAAGTGTAGATATTTACACAGTGTTGTATCCTTAGTTTTCAATAATTAAACTTGTAGATAGTCACACAGATTTTATTGCTAGTTTTCTATAAGCTACATGTGTTGAATCTCACACAGCTTTGTATCGTTAATTTTCAATAAGGTACACATGTAGAATCTCACACATCGTTGTACCTTCAGTTTTCATTAAGATACATGTGTAGAATCTCACACAGCATTGTATCTTAGTTTTCAATAAGTTATAAGTGTAGTTTATCACACAGCTTTTATTTCTAATTTTGAATAAGGTACACGTGTAGAACCTCATACAGCATTGAATCGTTAGGTTTCAACATGTTACACATGAGATTATCCCACAGCGTTGTAGCATTAGTTTTCAAAAAGGAATAGGTGTAGAATCTCACACATTGTGGTATCGTTAATTTTCAATAATGTTCACGAATAGATTATCACACAGAATTGTATGGTTAGTTTTCGATAAGGTGTACATGTTAAATCTCACACAGGGTTGTAATGTTAGTTTTCAATAAGGTACACGTGTAGATTATCACCCAGTGTTGTAGCCTTATTTTTCAATAAGTTGCACGTGTAGAATCTCACACACTGTTGTATCGTTACTTTTCAATAAGTTAAAAGTGTAGACTCTCAAACAGCTTTGTTTCTTTACTTTCAATAAGTTAAACGTATAGATACTTACACAGTGTAGAATCTTTGGTTTTCAATAAGTTACACTTGTAGATTCTCACACAGTGTTGGGCATTAGTTTTCAATAAGGTACACGTTTAAAAATCTCACACAATGTTGTATGTATCCTTAGTTTTCAATACGTTTCACGTGTAGATTCTCACATAGCATTGTATCTTTAGTTTTCAATAAGTTACACATGTAGATACTTACACAGTTTTGTGTTGTTAATTTTCACTAAGTGACATCCTATCCCTAACCTTAACCTTAACCCTTACCGTAGCTCTAACCCTAACCTTAACCATAATCCTAAACCTATTCCTAATCCTAGTCTTAATCCTAACATTAATCCTACCCCTAACCTCTAAACCCTAACCATAAACTTAAACCTATACCTAAAGGTAACCCTAATGCTAAATGTAACCATAACCCTAATCCTAACTTTGAGCTGAACCCTAACCCTAAACCTGACATTAAGCATAAACCTAACCCTAACCCCTAACACGTCCGGAACCCAACCACTAAAAATAACCCTATCCCTAACCCTAAACCTACCCTAACCCTACTCCTAATCCTAAAACTAATCCTAACCCTATACCTAAACCAAACCCTAATGCTAACCTAACACTAACACTAAACTCTAAACCTAACCCTATCTCTAATGCTAACTCTAACCGTAAGCTAAACCTAACCCTAACCCTAACCTTAAGCCTAAGGCTAACACTAACACTAACCCTCAACCTAATCCTAGCCCTAACCTCTAACCCTAACCCTTACTCTAACCCTAACTTAAACCTAACCCTAACACTACCATGTAACCCTAACCCTAAACCTAAACCTATCGCTAAACCTAACCCTAATCCTAACCATAACCCTAACACTAACCCTAGATCTAATCCTATCTCTAACTATAAACCTAACTCTAAAATGACTCTAATCCTAACCCTAATCCTAACTCTAACCCTAAGCATGAACCTAACCCTAACTGTAACCCCTAACCCTAACCCTAACACTCTATACCTAACACTAACCCTAACTATAACGCTAACCCTAAATCTAAACCTAACCCTAGCCCTAACCCTAACGCTAAACATAACCATAACCATAACCATCACCCTAACATTAACCCTAGCCATAACACTTACATAATATTAACCCTAACCATCTAACCCTTACCATAACCCCAACAATAACCCTCACCATCAGGTTTCAAGTGGTTACACATGGAATTTTGAAAATATTTTTGTACTGTTAGTTTTCAATACATTAGGCATATAGATCCTCACACAAAATTGTTTCGTTACTTTTCAAGGAATTACATATGAAGCTTCTCATAGAGTGTGATATAGTTAGTTTTCAAGAAGTTACACATGTAGATTCCCAAACAGTGTTGTATCGTTAGTTTTCAAGAAATTAGATGTATAGTTTCTCACACAGTGTTGTATTGTTAGTTTCCAAGACATTACGCATGTAGATTCTCACACTGTGTTGTATTGACAGTTTCCAAGAAGTTACACCTCTAGATTCTCAAACAGTCTTGTATCATTAGATTTCAAGAACTTATGCATATAGATTCTCGCACAGTGTTGCGTCGATAGTTTCCAAGAAGTTACACAGGTAGATTCTGGAACTGTGTTGTATTGTTAGTTTTCCATAAGTTACACATGTAGATTCTCACACAGCTTTGTATCGTTTGTTTTCAATAAGGTACATGTGTAAAATCTCCCAGAACATTGTATCGTTAGTTATCAATAAGTTACACGTGTAGATACTCACACAGTGTTAGGTCTTCAGTCTTCAATAATTTGCACGGGTAGAATCTCACACAGCGTTGTAAACTTAGTTTTCAAGAAGTTAGGCATGTAATTTCTCACACAGAGTTGTATCGATAGTTTTCAAGTAGTTACGCTTATAGATAGTCACACAGTATTGTATCGCTGGTTTTCAATGTTACTCGTGTGGATTCTCACACTGTGTTGTATCTTTAGTTTTAAATAAGTTACACAGGTAGATTCACACACAGCGTTGTATCATTAGTTTTAAATGAGGTACACGGCTAGAATCTCACCCAGGTTTGTATCATTAGTTTTCTAGAAGTTATGCAACTATTTCCTCTCACAGTGTTGTATTGATGGTTTTCGAGAAGTATCACTTATAGATTCTCACACAGAGTTATTTCGTTAGTTTTCAATAAGTTACCCATAGAGTTTCTCACACAAGTTTGTAACACTACTTTTGAAGAAGTTACAGGTGTAGACTCTCACACAGTGTTGTATCGTCGGTTTTCCATAAGTTACACATGCAGTTTCTCACACAGTGTTGTATTGTTAGTTATCAAGAAGTTATGCATGTAGTTCCTCAAACAGTGTATTATTGATGGTTTTCAAGAGGTATCACTTAAGATTCGCATAGAATGTTGAGTCTTTAGTTGTCCATAAGATAAGCATGTAGTTTCTTACAGTGTTATATCGATAATTTCCAGGAAGTTAAAAATGTAGAATCTCACACACCGTTGTATCACTAGTTTTCAAGTAGTTACTCTTATAGATTCTCACATAGTATTGTATCATTAGTTATCTTTAAGGTATATATGTAGATTTTCACACAGCGTTGTATCGTTAGTTTTCAATAAGGAATACTTGTTGAATCTCACACAGCATTGTATCATTAGCTTTCAATAAGTTACACATGTAGATTATCACACAGCATTGTATGGTTAGTTTTCAATAAGTTACACATGTAGAATCGCACACACTGTTGTGTCATTAGATTTCAATAAGTTTCACGTGTAGATTTTGACACAGTGTTGGATCTGTATTTTTTAATAAGTTGCAAGTGTAGAATATCACACAGCGTTGTAAATTTAGTTTTCAAAAAGTTACTCATGTAATTTCTCACACAGTGTTGTATTCTTAGTTTTCAAGAAATTACACAGTGTTGTGTCGATAGTTTCTAAGA
>NW_024429509.1:0-252 GCF_017639785.1 Mesocricetus auratus
ATGACATCCTGTTCCATGAACTGAGAAATAGTAAAGTAACAAAAAAACAATAACAGCTATGTAAACAGAAGCTCTGGGCCTTATGTAAGAGAGAAAACCTCTGAGGCCACATTGAAAATAAAGGAATGATTTCCTTTGGGCAGAGGGTGAAAGTGCCATACAACTTTAGTTGATGGTGAATAAAATTTCTTGGTACCTTGATGGGGGGACGTCCTTCTGTGTATACATTTATCTTATTGGTTGATTAATAAA
>NW_024429510.1:0-2505 GCF_017639785.1 Mesocricetus auratus
GCTGCCACTCACCCACCTCCTCTCGCAGTGATCCCAAAATATTCAGAAGATTTTGCTTCATTCCTCTTCTCTGGGGTACCATGCATATCTCTCTTTCGTTCTTTCCTGTTTCCAAGACTCTCTGACAATGGAAGTGCAGACTGGTACTATCCTGATATCTTGATCCATCTCTAAAATATATATGTGAGTGAGTACATACCGTGTATGTATTTTTGTGGCTGCATAATCACACTCAGGATGTTTTCTTCTAGTGCCATCCATTTACTTGCATATTTTAAGATTCCATTTTTATTTTCTGCTGAGTAGTATTCCATTGTGTAAATGTACCACATTTTCTCTATCCAGTCTTCAGCTGAGGGATATCTAGGTTGCTTCCAAGTTCTGGCTTTTAAAAATAATGCTGCTAAGAACATAGTGGAACAGATGTCTTTGTTGTATGAATTTGCATCTTTTGTATATATGCCTAAGAGTTTTCTTGTGGAATCCTGAGGAATCTCCATACTGATTTCCAAAGTGGTTGTATTAATTGACACTCCCACCAGCAGTGGAGGAGTGTTCCCATCTCTCCACATCCTGTCCAGCATAAATTGTCTTTGGTGTTTTTGATTTTAGACATCCTGAAAGAAGTATGATGGTATCTCAGAGTTGTTTTGATGTTCATTTCTCTAAGGGCTAAGGATGTTGCGCAATTTCTCAAGTGTGTCTCATCCATTTTTGACTCCCCAATTGAGAATTCTCTAATTAGTTCTGTACTACACCTTTTAAGTGGATCCTTTGGTGTTTTGGAGACTTGCTTCTTGAGTTATTGTAAATTGTGGAGATCGGGTTTCTGTCAAATGGGGGGTTAGTGAATGTCTTTTCCCATTCTGTGGACTTGCTTTTTGTCTTGCTTATTGTGTCCTTTGCCTTACAGAAGCTTCATAGTTTCAGGAGGTCCCATTTTTTCATTCTTGATCTCAGTGACTGTGCTATTGGGGTTATGTTCAGGAAGCAGTCTTCTGTACCAACTTGTTGAAGAGTATCTCCCAATTTTTCTTCTAAGAATTTCAGTGTGGTTTGATTTATCGTGAGGTTTTTGATTCCTTTGAACTTATGTTTTCTTCAAGGTGATAGACATAGATCTATCTGAAGTTTTCTGCATGCCAACATCCATTTAGACCAGCACCATTTGTTGAAGATGCTTTCTTCTTTTCCATTGTATAATTTTAGCTTCTTTGTCAAAAATCAAGTGTTCATAGGTCCGTGGTTTAAGATCAGTGTTTTCAATTCGGTTTCATTTGTGTACCTGTCTATTTTTGTGCCAATACCAAGCTGTTTTCAGGACTATAGCTCTGCAATAGAGCTGGAAGTCAGGTATGGGTATGCCTCCTGAAGTTCCTTTATTGCATAGGGTTGTTTTGGCTATCCCAGGGGTTTGGTTTTTCCATATAATTTTGATTATTTTTCCTTCAAGGTCTGTGAAGAATTGTGCCAGAATTTTGATAGGGATTGCATTGAATCTGTATACTGCATTAGACAATATTTCCATTTTTATTATGTTGATCCTACCAATCCAAGAGCATAGGAGATCTTTCCATTTTCTGGTCTCCTCTATGATTTCTTTCTTTAGTGATTCAAAGTTCTTGATATAAATGCCTTTCACTTCTTTGGTTAATGTTATCCCCATATATTTGATGCTGTTTGTGGCTATTGTAACGTGTGATGTTTCTCTGATTTCTTTTTCAGCCAATGTATCACCTGTATGTAATAGGGTCATTGATTATTTTGAATTAACCTTGTATCATGCCACTTTGCTGAATGTGCTTATCAGCTCTATTTCTAGAAGTTCCCTTGTGGAGTACTTTGTGTCACTTATGTAAAATATCATATCATCTGCAAATAGTGAAAGCTTGATTTTTTCTTTTCCTCTCTATATCCCCTTGACCTCCTCTTGTTGCTCTAGCTAGAACATCGAGTACAATATTTAAGAGATATGGAGAGAGTGGACAGCCTTTTCTTGTTTCTGATTTTAGAGGAATTGCATTGAGTTTCTCTATATTTAGTTTGATGATAGCTGTTTGTTTACTTTATATTGCTTTTTTTATGCTGGGGTATGTTCCTGTTATCCCTGATCTCTCTAGGTCCTATATCATGAACGGGTGCTGGATTTTGTCAAAGGCTTTTTCAGCATCTCATATGGTTTTTCTTTTGAAGTTTGTTTATATGGGGGAAAACATTGATAGGTTTCCTATTGTTGAACCATCCCTGAATTCCTGGGATGAAGACCACATACTTGGCAACATATCAAACCTCAGCAGCTACAAAAACATTGGAATAACTCCATGCATCTTATCAGACCACCATGCCTTAAAATAAGAATTCAACAACAACACAAATTGCAGAAAACCTACAAACTCATGGAAATTGAATAATGCTCAACTGCACCATCCCTGGGTCAAAGAGGAAATAAAAAAAGAAATTAAAGACTTCCTCGAATTCAATGATAATGAAGACACAACATTGTCT
>NW_024429511.1:0-7261 GCF_017639785.1 Mesocricetus auratus
ATGAAGCTTCTGGGAAGAAATAATATCTGTGTCAGCATAGAGAGTGAGAAATCTAGTTGTCTCTCCAAGCCATCATTTATATGCATGGTATACTTCACCCTTCACATGGCTCCAAAACCCATAAACACCAAGGAGACAGAGAGAGACACATAAATAGAAAGAGAACACTAAAGAAGGTGAGAAGAAATCATATTAGATGATCACATAACTTTGGACTAAGCACAGCAGCTCTTTTAGAGGAATCCAGTGATGCTGCCCTCCATTCCTCAGTACTAGAATTACATAGGGTAACATGTTCAGAATGGGCAGTATGTGTTAAGCTTAGTGGAGAATTCTTTGTCTAGAAGTCTCCCTTCTCCCAAAAATATTTCTAGACTGTCATAAGCCAATTTCACATGCCTGGACAAACCATCATCACCACGATGTAAGTTCCATTACAGAAGAAATTGCCAGCGAAACATACAGAAAACACTTTTGGCAAATTGTCACTGTTTTCTTTCAGTGTGAATCAAGTGTTGATCATGCTGAAGAGAAAAAACTGAGTTGCAGAGAATGGAGGGAAGAAACCACATGCCATCAAACATGGCGACAGAGAATTTAGTAGGGTCTCCTTGCAAACTGCTTCCCCACTATGATCTCACATGATCACTTCAAAGAAAATGAAACACAGAATATGTTAAACTTTTCTCATATCAGTACATAACACTCCTCCCATCATAATGGCATGTAAGTGTGGGATTTGCCATTAACTTGTTTCCTGCTTGAGTTGTGGCTTCAATAAAAGTAGCATGATTTGTTTTCCCAATTGATGCTTACAAGAAAATCACTTCCCAGAACTTCTGATGCATGGACACAGAAATGAACAGTTGGATATCAAGAGGGGAACAGACAGGTATGGGAGATCTATTAAAGTGGTATGTAATAAAACATTTGGTTTGAGGGTAAAAATTTTAATTTTACATGAGGAAATGGTGCTTGACCTAATACTGATCCAACTGCTTGACCTAAACCTGATCCAACTGCTTGCCCCTACTTGCTGATCCTGGGTCTGGAGGTCTCTGATGACTTCTTCTTCTTCCTCACAGATCCCTTTCTGTTCTCCCAAGCAGTACTCCAACTGGCTCCATTCCACTGGCACCTTCTTGATTTCTTGTCTCAGGTTTCAACCAAATTCTGCTCCTGAATTTTCTCCAACTGGAGTCAGTGCTGCAAATTGCCAGTAATGCCCTCAGTAGAGTAAGTCCTTCCAGGTTCCTCTTGCCAACATTGCCTTCAAATCCCATCAATCCCACTGGTCCACAAATTCTCAACTTAAAAATTGACGAGAGACTAATGTATTAATGCCAGCTGCACCCAGGAGGCCAAAACTAATATGCCGTCAAAATAGAAATACAAGTATCTCTAACTAAGAGAGTGCATCCTTCAATGCATTTAACTGACCATGGTAATCTGGCAACATCAGGAGGGAGGAGAGAAATCGATTCAGAAGGAGGATAGGAGACCCAAGGAGTGTAGAGCATCCATGGGCACAATAAGCTTCTGCCTAATACCACTCTCATGTTGACAAATTGTTCTTCTACTTAGAGAAGAGGTCCTCATGACTTCTTTTTGATGACATTACTCTTTTGATGGGTGACATCTCAGATATCCTGTATAACAAATGCTATCATAGTGATTCATAACAGTAGCAAAATTATAATTATGCGGTAGTAAGAAAAATGATTTTATGGTGGGAGCTCACCTTAAATTACAAATTGTTTTAATATGGTCATGACACTGGGAAGGTTCACAACCATTGAACTAGGTTCTACTAAGGTTGAGAGTCTGTTCCTGGGAGGAGCTAAGAGTCTCTCTCACAATTAGCAAAGCTGAGTGTCAGAGGCACAAGACCAAGAGATTATTGCTAAAGATGCATGCTAACAGGCATAAAGGCTAAAAGCAGAAGTGTGGACATTACAGTTCAGAAAAATTCAAGGCAGAGTGACATTTAACAATGCTCGTGGTTCCCTGCAAATCAGGCATTACCAATAGAAGAGTGACTCCTTGAATTTATCCAAGGCTTCAGTGTTCTCATTTTCCAAAATATGCAGATCTTCCATGACCTGCTTATAATCTATCTTTAAGCTGTCTGACAAAGTATTTGCCCTTTGGTTAGGCATTGATCTAGAAGGAAAAACCTCCATGAATAAGGTTTTCAAAGATCACAAGAAATCAGACTGTGTTCAAGAATAAGGGTGAAGATGGAAAGCCACAAAATGCCTCCATATATTGTTGTAATTTATTCTTCTTATTAAATTGGCTATCCTGAACGTAGAGCAGCAGAAATAGGATATTGAGGGAAAGAGTGGTTAGGACTGCTTTTATAGATGGATAATAAGTTCCTTATGATCTATTTTATGCATTGTGCCCACCAAAATCTGTGATGATATTTCTTCTGTCTTCAAAATATAAATTCTCAATCCGAGTTCCTGTCACAATGGAGAAGAAAATCACACTATAAGGACACTTTTGAATGGGACTCAACACTATGTAGAATGTAATTCATGATATTCAATGAGATACCTAAATGGCAATAAGTTGAGCATATTGGAATAACTGTAGTGCTCAAAGTTGTAATCCTAATGCTCATCACAATAATCACCATGAAGTTTGAGACAAGAAAATCCTCATGCCCATACACAGATTCCTGATTGCAGGGTCTAGGAGGGAACACATTCTCAAATGCACAAACACATAGACAAATACAGAA
This sequence comes from Mesocricetus auratus, assembly GCF_017639785.1. Taxonomy (NCBI): domain Eukaryota; kingdom Metazoa; phylum Chordata; class Mammalia; order Rodentia; family Cricetidae; genus Mesocricetus; species Mesocricetus auratus. The sequence goes on from NW_024429511.1 coordinate 2,750, forward strand.
CACATTTTTATGTGATTGTGTGTGTTAGAGGGTGAGGTTCGGACACCCAGAGAGAGACATGGCAAGAGGTTGCTACTAAGGGATTTTAAATAATGCATGCATGTTTGTCATCTCAGAGAAGACCAAAATGTGAAGGGATCAGTTCAAGGCCTGAAAAGTGTGAACATGCCGCTCTAATTGATACTTGAAGAACATAGCACACATGTCAGGCAAATAAAGAATCACCACAAACTCACAGCTGCTATCATTCCGCAGATGCTGCTACTTAATAGTATTTGTCCCAATCATGGGAATAAAACACTACTGTTACAGTCCCTGAGTTATGTGGCTCAGGATACGTGCTCTTGTTTGATTTGAAGAAACAGAATAATAGACTCTGTGAATCTCACTCCTGCCAGGTTTCAGGTTCTGGATATGCTAAGCATTTAAAGATACTCTGTTGAACAAAGGGACACCCTTAATGTATGTACAGACAGCAGTTCAGATCTTAGATAAAATATAGTAAGGGTGAAATTGGAACCAAGATTATCACCATGGCATTAAAATAATGAATACCTTTTTTCAGGGGATCCTTCAGTGATGGAGATCAGGTAATCTCGCAGCTCCTTGTTTTTTTCTGGTCACTTGCTCTTTCTGGATGTTCTGACTCTCCATCTGGTCTTGCACTTCCTTTTTGGTGAGGATGGCTAGGGTTGGTTATGGCTATCCAGCAGTCATTGTGCAATGATGAACACAAGTAAACTAGAATTGTGTCAAACCATAGAGGATAAACAATTCATTCTGAATCCCTAAAAATGTTTCAGAATGATATTTACCTGTGACTCAGGGACACATCAATGGATTTTGTCCCAGGCTTGAGATGCCCCTGTAGGTTTTCTCAGCTCTCCCATCTCTGAAGTTAGATGCATATCTTAGCCAGCTAAATTCCCCTGGACCCTCAGCACATTCTTCACATGAAGAAAGAAAGAACCTCTTCTGGCTTATTCACAATAGCACAGTCTCCATTCAAACTTCCTCTAGAATTCAGATGTCTGTGTGTTTAGAAGCTAGGAAGCAATAAACATAGTCCACAGGCACTCAGTCCTTTTTTGAGAACCCCAAACATCCTAAAATGTCACTCTAAGCACATGGCTATAGGTTGTTACAGAAGCAGTGTAGGTGAAGAAAATAATCACCAGAAAAACAAAATCAACTCACTGACAACTCTGCATAGATAGAGAGAAGGTGCCCAGTACTTAAGGTTATCCAATGGTGTTGAATTAGTGATGACCTCCCTGGAGCTGGACACACTCCACTAGTCCCTCTCTACTGCAGGACTAATTTTGAGGCTGAACCTCCACCAACCATCATTGTACTATAATATTGTAAACAAAGAACTCCAAGGAGAACAGTGTTTGCCTTGCCATTCCCTGGCCTCTGGGAGACACAAATTACTAGCCTGGAATGCTTGACTTCCAGAAGCCCTGTCAGGCAGTAAAGTCCAATTTCTCACCAGAAACCCTAATTCCTCTGTCCCATTACCTGAAATTCAAGGTAAAGGCAACCCTTTCCAGGGAGCTCCCAATCTTCTGCCCAGAAATTAGTGTTCTTCCTTTTGAACATTTTCTTGTTTGATAGCTTAAACTGAGGCTGAATGTCAGCCTTCTGCCTCTCTCATCTGTCTCCCCTCTCCATAATCTCTCCTAAGGAGATTCACCAGTCTTGATAACGTATTCATTGTTGAAACTTAAGGGCACTGAAGGACTCTCCAAATGTAGCTGGAGTTGCTACAACACAGGTGACATCACTGGATTCCATGTTCTCCAGGATACAATGGAATTTCATGGAAGGGGCTACTGATGTCATGATGGAAAGAACACGGCCTCCCTGCTAACCAGCATTTCTAATAATTCAGCAGAAGTTAGGTTTCTCTATCCAGAAATCTCTCCTAGTAAACAAAGTGAAAGCTGCTGCACCTCCTTCTTCCAAAACAGAGATCTCTAGTTGGTTAGAAATCCTTTAGTAACTTCCACATGTGGAATTAACACTGGAGGTACCAACCTCTCTACAGCATGCATTTGGTTCCTGTAAAAATATTTTCTTCTGGTTCTAATTTAGTAGGTGATGAGTTGATCTCAGGCTGGTTGTGTCCTGTAGTAATAATAAGAGTCCAAACTACAGTTTTGTCTAGCCAACCTTAGAGGCTCTACATTCAGATTCCCAGGTTGTGTACATCTACATGGTATCTAATCCAGGACATCACTATATCTCTTCTGAGCACAGACCTTGCTGCACAGTTACTTTTTATGACAAATTAATATGTCTAGACAATTGGAGAAATCTTGCCACCACAATTCATTCTAAGTTCAAATTCTAGCTGATTTTACAACATAAGAAAAAACAATCCAGGCCCATGTACAGTCTACCCTAACCCTTGGGGAATGTAGAGAAAGATGTCAGGTGTGTTTAGAAGTGTCTCTTGTTCCTGATTTTAGAGGAATTGCATTGAGTTTCTCTCCATTTAGTTTGATGTTAGCTGTTGGTTTACTGTATATTGTTCTTATTATATTCAGGTATGTTCCTGTTATCCCTGATCTATCTAGAACCTTTATCAGGAAGGGGTGCTGGATTTTGTCAAAGGCTTTTTCAGGCTCTAGTGAGATGATCATGTGGTTTTTCTTTCACAGTTTTTTATATGGTAGATTACATTGATAGATACCCCTCAACTGAACAGTGGATAGAGAAAATGTGGTACATTTACACAATGGAGTATTACTCAGCAGAAAAAAATAATGGAATCTTGAAATTCACAGGCAAATGGATAGCACTGGAAGAAACCATCCTGAGTGAGGTAACCCAGTCACAAAAAGATAAACATGGTATGTACTCACTCATATATGGATTTTAGACATGGATCAGGAGAGTGCCAGTCTGTACTTGCAATGACAGAGAGTCTGGGAAACAGGAAAGAACATAAAAGTTATGCATGGTACCCAAGAGAAGAGAAATGAGGCAAGATCTTCTGAACAGATGGGGAACAGGGCGAGGGGTGGGGGAGCTGGGAAATAGAGAGGGGGAGAAGAGGAAGAGAGAGTAGGTCATGGGGGAACAAGAAGGATGACCAGGGGGGGTAGGATAGGTGGAAGAAGGAATCATAGGTTAGAAGACAGATCAGGCACCATTGTGACCTCTAGTGATCTAAAGGGATGACACCAATTTGCAAGCTAAGCAATAGTGTAGAGACCACCCTGAATGCACATTCCTTATAATGAACTTGATGTCTATAACCATCCTGGAGCCTTCATCCAGTGAATGATGAATGATGGAAGCAGAGGCAAACACCCACAGTTAAACACTGAACTGAACCCAAGGAACCCAGTGACAGAGAGGAGCGATGAGTAATTTGGCAAAGAATGGGCTGGCAAAAACAGCAGAGACAGCTGATACGAACAGGGGAGAGCTATTGGACCCCAGACTGACAGCTGGCAGGCCAGCATGGGACTGATCCAGACCCCCTGAATGTGAGAGTCAGTGAGGAGGCCTGGGCAACCTATGGGGTCCTGAGCAGTGGATCAGTGTTTATCCCTCGAATACTAACAGACAGCTTGTGTCCATAATACAAAGAGAGATGCTCTCTCAGCCTGGACTCTTAGGGGAGTGCCTGGACCCTACCCTGAGTGAAATGACAGACTCTGGATATTCCCTATGTGGAATGAATTGGCAATAGGGTGGGAGGATGGGGGGATGGAGGGGGTGCGGGAGTAGGGGAGGGATAGGGAACTGAGATTGACATGTAGAACAAGCTATTTAAAATAAAAATAAATAAAATGGAAGAACAAAAAGAAGTGTCTCTTTGTGCTCCAGCTAAGTAGTTTTGGGAGGAGGCTTCAAGTAGCCAGAATTAGAAGACCCTGCACAAAAGGCACTCATCTCTGAAGGAGAGCATACATGTGTAAGGCTAGGAAGTAAGAGGGATGATTGATGCTTCTATTTTACCACAGCAGACATCAGAATGTTCTGACAAATGGTTTCTTCAAGATGACTGATTTATTCTTTTCAAGTTCTCCTCAAGTGACTTCATCACAAATCTATGAAACCATTATGAAGGTTGAGAACCAATACCCTACAAAGTCTTGTTGACATGTAAGTTCATGTACTTTCTCTAGAACCTCCCAGCAGAAACCCTAATAACACTGCTTCTGCACACTATCCAAATGAACACTAATTCTCCAGTGAGCCAAGACCTAATGAATACCTCTAGGAAAAATTCAACTTCCTTCTGGCTGATTACATTTAAGATATAGAATGATCCCTGATTTACACCTAAGGCTTTCCTATTCTGAGGCCAATAATTTTCTCCAAGGCCCTGGCTTACTATATGTTAAGAGAGGGTTCTGCATACTGCAGGAAGTCAAGGTTTGTCTCTCAAAATGACAAGATTTATAGATCTCTAGCTGCAACTTCTGGGAGATACAAATAAGTAAGTACAGGGTTAAATCATACCATATTTCAACAGATTGCTCTATCAAACAT
>NW_024429512.1:0-4223 GCF_017639785.1 Mesocricetus auratus
CTCGCCAGCAAGAACGACGCAGAACACTCGGATCCTTCTGCAGTAAAGCTTTAATGCATCTTGAGAGATAGATGATCAGCTTCTTAGAGGGAGACCCCAAGCTAAGAAACCCAGCCCCTTATATAAGCCTAGGAGCTCCGAGTGAGACGTGTAGAGCCGGGATTGGTGGTTTGCACATCACCCCAGATGACGCCACGGGAGAGGCACAGCTTAAACGGTTAACTCTAACTGACAGCAGATGTCAGCGCCATCTTCTAACGGTTAACTCCAACTGACAGCAGATGTCAGCGCCATCTTCTAACGGCAATAGCGATAGCGAGGGCGGCTCCTCACATCTCCCCTATTCATTTATTTTTGAAGCAATAGGACACCCACAACTTTGGAGTGGAGATAGAGGTCAAATCCATGTGCAAATTCGGAACATGTACAAAGCTCCTCTCCAGGGTCTTATCCCCAGAGAGAGCCCTGACCAGTCCGATGTCGTTTTTCTGGGGGAAGGAGATCATGACATAGAACCTTCATGCAAGATGACTTATCTCCCAGGAGAAAGTCGTTATACCGCAGACCTCTCCTGTGCAGTGCTTAGCCTTGCAACTCCTTGGGCTGCTGAAGCCTACCCACTCTATCCCGTGCAATGAGACTAGCCTCGTGGGGTGCAAGAGCTGGGAGGCCAGCGACCTATTGCTTTAACATGGTTAACCAAATGTCAGGGGAGGCTCCGTGTTCTAAGGCAGCAAGTGCTTGTGCCACCACCACTTTGTCTCTTTTGTTTGGGCTCTGAGCTTACACACCATCCAAAGCATCAACACTATTCCACAGCAGAGAACTAGGCTAAATGATCCTACCCCCACCCATTCCTTAAAATAAGAAAATGCAGATGAAATCCAGGAGGAGAGGCCTTCCATCAGAGAAAGATCCAGATGCGTCGAATTCACTTGCAGGATCGCCATTCTCAACTCACGGAGTGTCTGCTCAAACTCAAAAGTCCAATTCTGTAATAAATGTTGAGACAGAGCTTGTGACAGGTTAGCTGCTCTTGTAAAATTCTCATATTGTACTGAAGTGACACAAAGGCCAGGCAACTTTTGTTCACATCCCAATTGGGCCATCTGCCACAATATATCCAATTGTTCCTGAACCAAATTAATCTGTTGGTTTACCAACATCAGGCCTCCTTGTATCTGAGAATTGGCAGTGGCCTGTTTATCTAGGACCATGGTCACAGTGGCCTATAGTTCATTAATGGTTTGAGTTGTCTGCACAGTGGCAGAAAGTGCAAGGGCCGAGGCGGTAACCGAAGCAGTAACCGCGGCGGTGGCTATCAGGCCCACAATAATAGCAGAGATCCCAAAAATCTCGCTTTTCCCTAAACAAACTCAAATTACTTGGCGTCTCAACAGGAACTGGAACAAATCGAGGCATGCGCATTACCAAAGCAAAAGGGTGCTTAATAGCATCCCAGCATAATGCATAAAAACAATTCTAAGCAGAGCAATTTATTTCTTTCTGATTCTTACCTAAGGTATCATTACTCACAACCCAAATAAAGGGCAGCTGAATAATTAGTTCTCTTAAAAGGGGTATACTTAACATTGGAGGAGGACCAATCAGATGATCCATAGCTCTGTCCCTCACTCAGACTGTTGCCTAATGCCCCTTTCCAATCAAAAGTAATCTGTCCCTTCTCACTATCATAGGAGAAAGATCAGTACAGCTTCCATTAATTCAAAAGGATTAGCATTAGATCTTTCTGGATCCATATGAATAAAATTATCCTTTAATGAAGAAATCACAGTAAAGCACAAGCTTCCTACCAATGACAAGGTTCTCTCATCCTGAAAACTCTGTATCTGAGGATCTAAAGGCAAAAAGGCAAGCCCCAACTCTCTATTAGTTGTGAAAAATCTAGGGAACACCTGGGCATTCTGCATCACTGGCATCGGTAGGGGGAAGGTAGACATGATGGCCCACCGTAACTCTCCCATCATACTAGGAACCATCATCCCGAGTAGGAGAGTCTTCATCACCCACTTGGCCTCCATCCTTCTTATTCTGGAGTTGTGAAGGAGCTCTTCGAGTGAGTCTTTCAGGGATCCACAGGGGGTTTTCTTCCTCCTGTGGAAAAACACACACAGCTCCCCTGGATCTTATAAGAATAGGATCCGGGCCTTTCCAGAGATCAGTCAAGACATCTTTCCATTTTACCATTTCTTTTGGCCTATCAGGCTCTAAACTGTGGCGATCGGCCGCAGTGTGGCCTTGGGCATCAGAGTTCAAGAAATTAAGGGTAAAAAGTGCCATGGATACAGCAACTCTTGGTACCGAGGGTAGAACATCCTCAATACTCCCCTTTTGTTTAATCAGATATGATTTGAGTGTACGATGGGCACGTTCCACAATGCCCTGTCCTTGAGGGTTATAAGGTAGGCCAGTTAGATGGGTAACATCCATTTGCCGACAAAACTGTCGGAATTTTTGAGAGGTATATGCTGGTCCATTGTCTGTTTTTAAAATTCTGGGTTTTCCCTAAGCACTCCAGGCCTCAAGGCAATGTTGAATCACATATGAGGCCTTTTCCCCTGTTAGGGGTGTGGCGAACATTACGCCAGAACAGGTGTCAACAGAAACATGAACATATTGAAGCCTTCCAAAAGAGGGAATATGAGTAACATCCATCTGCCACATCTGCAATGGTCTAATGCCACGTGGGTTTATTCCCATGTGGGGAGTAGGTAAGAATTCGCAGCAATTCTGGCATTGAGTAACAATTTCCTAGCCTCTTTCCTGGATAGAGCAAAACGACGGCGCAAGGTCTCAGCCGTCACATGAAAGCGCTTATGGAATTCTTTTGCTGCTTGTGCATGGGTAGACAAGGCAGCGGCCACCAGCTTTGTAGCCTTGTCCGCTAAGTCATTCCCTAAGGACATGGGACCTGGGAGTCCAGAATGTGCTCGGACATGGGTAATGAAAACAGGAAATCTCCTATTTAACAAGGCAGCTTGTATCTTCTGAAAGATGTTAGCAACTCTGCTGGAGGATCTTATTATTCCAGCTATCTCAAGGAGATTAACTGCATTAACCACATAAGAGGAATCTGATACAATATTGAGGGGTCCTGGAAAAGCCTCAAGAACCTCCAGTACTATCAGACATTCTACAACTTGAGGTGAAGTTTCATTATATTGTTTAGATATAACCCTATCCTTGACCACATAAGCTCCCATACCAGTTTTTGATCCATCAGTGTACACCACAGTCCCATCTGGGAGTGGGTCTTTAGCTGTCACTTGTGGAAACACTATAGCCTGGTTTAGGGCAAACTGTAAAATTGGATGCTTTGGAAAATGATTATCAATTTGTCCTGAAAAGGAAGTAACTAAAACTGCCCAATCACTAGATGTGGCTGCCAAGGTCTGAACTTGTGCAGCAGTATAAGGCACAATCAAGGAATCAGGATCCCTGCCAAAATGTGTAACAGCTGCTTTTATTCCGCGAAGCGCGAGCTGTGCAACAGCATCAGGGTACCAGTCAATAATCTTAGCAGGGGAAGCATTTGGATGAATCCAAAGTAATGGTCCATGTTGCCACAGGACTGCAGTTGGCAATTGAGCTGTCTTAAAAACACACAGATTAAAAGGTAGTGACTCCTCAATACGTTGTAATTGTGCTTCCTGTAAGGCCTCTTCCACCATCTGTAAGGCTCGGTGGGCGGCAGGGGTAAATTTTCTGGGTGAGGAGATATGAGGCTCACCCTCCAGGAGATCGAAGAGGGGTTTTAGATCAGCAGATGGAATTTTTAAAAAGGGCCTCAACCAATTTATATCTCCCAGAAGTTTCTGAAAATCATTTAATGTTTGTAAGTGGTCTTTGCGAATTTCTATTTTCTGAGGAACTATATTTTTGGGAGTAATCATTGAGCCCAAAAAGAGCCCTGTATCTGCAATTTGAACCTTTTCTGAGGCAATCTCTAATCCCCACTGTTTTAATTCAGCCACCAGCATGGGAAAAGCCTTTTGTAAAACATCTAACTCTTTGTGACAAATAAGAATATCGTCCATATAATGGATAACGATTAAAGATGTAAATTGCTTCCTAATTGGCTCCAAAGCCTCCTGCACATACAGCTGACATATTGTTGGGCTATTGGCCATGCCTTGCGGCAGTACCTTCCACTGAAATCTCTTGTCTGGTTCCATATGATTAAGAGAAGGGATAGTGAAGGC
>NW_024429513.1:0-1391 GCF_017639785.1 Mesocricetus auratus
GGAGAAATTGAAGCTTATTTTTTAAATTTTATTTTCCAGTTTAAATTTAGATAAGAAACTAGGTTGCTTCACAAGTCAGTTCCAGGTCACTCTCCCATTCCCTCCCTCCCGTGCCCTCCCCCAACCCCCCCGTTATCCCCTCATTTCCCCAGGGAGGGTGAGGCCCTCCATGGGGTTGTGCATAGTCTGTCATTTCATATAGGGCAGGGCCTAGACCCTTCTCCAAGAGTTCAGGGTGAGAGTGCAACCTCACATTGTTCTATTGGAGTCCAAAGTCCGTGTGTATACTTGGGATGGGTACTGATCTGCTGCCCAAGGCTCAATAGATTCCCTAGGCCTCTTCACTGACACCCAGATTCAGGGGGTCTTGATCAGTCCCATGCTGGATTCTCAAGCTGATGCCTGGGATTCAAGAGTTAACCTTTGTCTGGTCAGCTGTTTCTGGGGGTTAAACCAACCCAGACTTAAACCCTTTGATCATCAGTCCTCCCTCTCTGTTACTGGCTTTCTTGAGTTCAGCTCAGTACTTAACCAAGGGAGTCTGCCTCTTCTTCGATCAGCCACTAAATAAAGTTTCTGTTTCCCAGACTCTCTGGCCATAGGATTGAAGGCTGGCACTCCCCAGATCTATGTCTAAAATCCATATATGAGAGAGTACATGCCATTTTTCTCTTTTTGTGACTGGGTTACCTCACTCAGGATGGTTTCTTCTAGTGTCATCCATTTGCCTGCGAATCTCATGATTCCATTATTTTTTCTGCTGAATAGTACTCCATTGTGTAGATGTACCACATTTTCTCTATCCACTCTTCGGGGGAGGGACATCTAGGTTGCTTCCAAGTTCTGGCAATTACAAATAAAGCTGCTATGAACATAGTGGAACAGACATCTTTGTTGTATGAATGGGCATCTTTTGGATATATGCCTAAGAGTGGAGTTGCTGGGTCTTGTGGTAGGTTTATTCCCATTTTTCTAAGGAATCTCCATACTGATTTCCAAAGTGGCTGAACCAGTTGGCACTCCCAACAGCATTGGAGGAGTGTCCCCCTTTCACCACATCCTCTCCAGCATAAATTGTCATTGGTGTTTTTGATTTTAGCCATTCTGACAGGAGTGAGATGGTATCTGAGAGTTGTTTTGATTAGCATTTCCCGGATGGCTAAGGATGTTGAGCACTTTCTCAAGTGCCTCTCAGCCATTTTAGACTCCTCTATTGAAAACTCTCTATTTAGTTCTGCAGCCCACTTTTTAATAGGGTCCTTTGTTGTTTTGGAGACTTGCTTCTTGAGTTCTTTGTAAATTTTGGAGATCAACCCTCTGTCAGATGTGGGATTAGTGAATACTTTTTCCCATTCTGTGGGCTGCCTTTTTGTCTTGCTGACTGTGTCCTT
>NW_024429514.1:0-8693 GCF_017639785.1 Mesocricetus auratus
TTTTAGTGAAAATCCACCAAATTTAGAAATTTATCTTTTGAGCTTTAATAGTGTTCAAACATCATGTCTGTGTAGCATAGATAATTATCAGTACATCTGGAATATATTTAAATGTACAGAAAAAATGAATACAGGTAAGCAATGACTAATTTGACAAATTATATCTATTGGTGTTTAGAGATTAGTCTCAGTGGTAGACAGCTTGCCTAACAAATTCAAGGCTCCAAGTCTGAGGAGAAGATGTTTTCTACTAAAATCAAAAGTAGGCATTCTTCATGATATATTTGTACTGTTGAGTATCTAGAAGAACATATCAGAGAGATGTATTAGAATGTTTATCACAGCATTATTAATAGCCATGGATTGAAAAATTACCCACATTTCCACTAGTACTTGGAAGGTAAATTGAGTATTAGAAGAGAATGAACCATTTATAGCCACACATACACTGAAAGTCAATGTTTTGTCAAAGGCACCAAAATGTTTCAATAATACAAAGAATAGTTTTCTTCAAAAAGTGGAGATTAATAACCAGACAATAGGAATTGGATATTAAGGAAAGGAAAAGGAAAAAAAAACCTTTAGATAATTCATAAAGAGAAACTAAGATTGGTCATTTACATAAGCATAAAAGACAAACTCCAAAGCTTCTAGAAGAAATGATTTGTGCCCTTAGCTTAGAAAGATTCTTTTCACACAGTACACAGAACATTATGAAATAAATGGAAAAGAAGACTTAATCAAAATTATATATATATATATATATGTGTGTGTGTGTGTGTGTGTGTGTGTCAAAAGTACTATTAAAATGACAAGGTGGTTTTAGGGTGAGATGGACATTAGAAGGTGCCTCTGTGTGACATGTGAAGGGCAGTCAGGATGAGAGAGAAGTCCTTTAAGTGATACAATAATGGACAGTCAGGGTAAGGGAGACATGACTGTGTGACCCAGGCAGTCAGGATGGAGAGAGATGACTATTCTGAAGAGGGAAAGAAGGGAAACATCAGATGTTCACAAATAGATGACAGAGCAACTGAAAAGCGCATAGGAACAGAAGGAGGCCAAGAAAATGACATAAACCATGGTTGTATCCATGACATGAAAAGTCTAGAAGAAATGGATACATTCTTAGACACATATGATCTACCCAAATTATGTCAAGAGGGTATAATAACTTCAACTGATCCGCAGCACAAAATGAGTGGGAAGCAACAATAATACATCTCCCACCAAAGAGAAGAATAGGCATGGCTTGAACTGCCAACTCTGCCCAGTGGCTAAGGAGGAGCTAACAGGAGCATTTCCCAAACTCTCACACTACCAGAGTCATTCTATGCAATCAGCACTATCCAGAAATCCAAACCATATAAACACACAGCAAAGAAATAAAAACACAGGCCACTTTACCTGATGAGCATAGTTGGCAAAACTGTTCACAGTCTTTGCAAACAGGAAAGCCACACATCCAAGAATACATGGGCTGTAGAAATTGGACTTGATGACTGGAAATAAAAGGACACAACATTGGATGGGTAGGGAAGGGGGATGGACCTGGGAGGGATGAATGTGATCAAAATACATTGTGAGAAACTGGGAATGAAATAATGTCACTTGCAGGAAGCATGGTGGAGCTGGGGATCACAACGTAGTGTGACATGATCCAGACTCAAAAAGACAAATATCGAATACTTTTTCTCATGCAGAATATAGGCATAAATGTATACGTACATGTGACTGTGTCAGTAAGTATGTAGGGCACGAGAAAGTAGAAATGTGAGCATGAGGTGGAAGAGGTTTAAAAGAATTCAGGAATGAGGAGAGAAAGAGGAATGAACACAAGTGACGTGCACACAGCAGTGTGAAATATTTGCTGGTGAACTGGACCAACAAGAGGTAGAATAGGGGGAGTACAGGGAAGTAGCTGTCCCTCTGGCATCATCAGGTAAACAGGCCAGCTTCCTGGCCTGAGTTCCAGAGCCTGCAGATCGCCTGGGAACTGCACAGAGCTCCCAATCCCGGCGGGAGCATCAGGTAAACAGGCCAGCTTCCCGGCCTGTGTTCCAGAGCCTGCAGATCACCTGGGAACTGCACAGAGCTCCCAATCCCGGCGGGAGCATCAGGTAAACAGGCCAGCTTCCCGGCCTGTGTTCCAGAGCCTGCAGATCGCCTGGGAACTGCACAGAGCTCCCAATCCCGGCGGGAGCATCAGGTAAACAGGCCAGCTTCCCGGCCTGTGTTCCAGACCCTGCAGATCGCCTGGGAACTGCACAGAGCTCCCAATCCCGGCGGGAGCAAAGCACCCCAGACTCCAGATCTTCTCTCCCACCAACGATTCCAGGAAAGGAGAGGAGGCTGGGAGTACAGGGAAGTAGCTGTCCCTCTGGCATCATCAGGTAAACAGGCCAGCTTCCTGGCCTGAGTTCCAGAGCCTGCAGATCGCCTGGGAACTGCACAGAGCTCCCAATCCCGGCGGGAGCATCAGGTAAACAGGCCAGCTTCCCGGCCTGTGTTCCAGAGCCTGCAGATCACCTGGGAACTGCACAGAGCTCCCAATCCCGGCGGGAGCATCAGGTAAACAGGCCAGCTTCCCGGCCTGTGTTCCAGAGCCTGCAGATCGCCTGGGAACTGCACAGAGCTCCCAATCCCGGCGGGAGCAAAGCACCCCAGACTCCAGATCTTCTCTCCCACCAACGATTCCAGGAAAGGAGAGGAGGCTGGGAGTACAGGGAAGTAGCTGTCCCTCTGGCATCATCAGGTAAACAGGCCAGCTTCCCGGCCTGAGTTCCAGAGCCTGCAGATCGCCTGGGAACTGCACAGAGCTCCCAATCCAGGCGGGAGCATCAGGTAAACAGGCCAGCTTCCCGGCCTGTGTTCCAGAGCCTGCAGATCGCCTGGGAACTGCACAGAGCTCCCAATCCCGGCGGGAGCAAAGCACCCCAGACTCCAGATCTTCTCTCCCACCAACGATTCCAGGAAAGGAGAGGAGGCTGGGAGTACAGGGAAGTAGCTGTCCCTCTGGCATCATCAGGTAAACAGGCCAGCTTCCCGGCCTGAGTTCCAGAGCCTGCAGATCGCCTGGGAACTGCACAGAGCTCCCAATCCAGGCGGGAGCATCAGGTAAACAGGCCAGCTTCCCGGCCTGTGTTCCAGAGCCTGCAGATCGCCTGGGAACTGCACAGAGCTCCCAATCCCGGCGGGAGCAAAGCACCCCAGACTCCAGATCTTCTCTCCCACCAACGATTCCAGGAAAGGAGAGGAGGCTGGGAGTACAGGGAAGTAGCTGTCCCTCTGGCATCATCAGGTAAACAGGCCAGCTTCCTGGCCTGAGTTCCAGAGCCTGCAGATCGCCTGGGAACTGCACAGAGCTCCCAATCCCGGCGGGAGCATCAGGTAAACAGGCCAGCTTCCCGGCCTGTGTTCCAGAGCCTGCAGATCGCCTGGGAACTGCACAGAGCTCCCAATCCCGGCGGGAGCATCAGGTAAACAGGCCAGCTTCCCGGCCTGTGTTCCAGAGCCTGCAGATCGCCTGGGAACTGCACAGAGCTCCCAATCCCGGCGGGAGCATCAGGTAAACAGGCCAGCTTCCCGGCCTGTGTTCCAGACCCTGCAGATCGCCTGGGAACTGCACAGAGCTCCCAATCCCGGCGGGAGCAAAGCACCCCAGACTCCAGATCTTCTCTCCCACCAACGATTCCAGGAAAGGAGAGGAGGCTGGGAGTACAGGGAAGTAGCTGTCCCTCTGGCATCATCAGGTAAACAGGCCAGCTTCCTGGCCTGAGTTCCAGAGCCTGCAGATCGCCTGGGAACTGCACAGAGCTCCCAATCCCGGCGGGAGCATCAGGTAAACAGGCCAGCTTCCCGGCCTGTGTTCCAGAGCCTGCAGATCACCTGGGAACTGCACAGAGCTCCCAATCCCGGCGGGAGCATCAGGTAAACAGGCCAGCTTCCCGGCCTGTGTTCCAGAGCCTGCAGATCGCCTGGGAACTGCACAGAGCTCCCAATCCCGGCGGGAGCATCAGGTAAACAGGCCAGCTTCCTGGCCTGTGTTCCAGACCCTGCAGATCGCCTGGGAACTGCACAGAGCTCCCAATACCGGCGGGAGCAAAGCACCCCAGACTCCAGATCTTCTCTCCCACCAACGATTCCAGGAAAGGAGAGGAGGCTGGGAGTACAGGGAAGTAGCTGTCCCTCTGGCATCATCAGGTAAACAGGCCAGCTTCCCAGCCTGAGTTCCAGAGCCTGCAGATCGCCTGGGAACTGCACAGAGCTCCCAATCCCGGCGGGAGCCAAGCACCCCAGACTCCAGATCTTCTCTCCCACCAAAGAGACCAGGAAACTACAGGAACCAGGGAGACCAGGGGAGTAGCTGTTCCGGATCAGGTACAACAGGACCCAGCATAGGGTCCAGGGGACCAGGTAGGAGGCTAAGCGCCCCAGATTCCTGTTCTTCTTCTCTACCCACGGACCAGCATTTGGACAAGGCATAGAAGAACCACTAGATTACTGGACTTACTAGCACCCACCAAAGGGAACTCTGGTCCCCAGACCAGGAAGGGGCTCTTTCTGCACCCACTAAAAGAAGAGATGGGAAAGAGACAATACAAAAACACAGTCAGCAACAGAAAAACAAATATGACACCGCCAGATTCTAGAGACTCCACACCAGCAAGACCCCAATATTCAAACGCGAAGGAAGCAGAAGAGAACGATCTTAAAAGCACTTTCATGAAAATGATAGAGGCCCTAAAAGAGGATATTGGAAAATCCCTCAAAGAAATGGAAGAAAAAACAAACCAAAAAATGCAAGAAATGGAAGAAAAAACAAACCAAAAAATGCAAGAATTGGAAGAAAAAACAAACCAAAAACGGCACGAAATGGAAGAAGAAATGAAGCAAAAAATGCAAGAAATGGAAGAAAAAGCAAAGCAAAAAATGCAAGAATTAGAAGAAGAAACATACCAAATAAGGCAGGAAATGGAAGAAGCAACAAAGCAAAAAATGCAAGAAATGGTAGAAAAAACAAAGCAAAAAATGAAAAAAATGGAGGAAGAAACAAACCAAAAAAGGCAGGAAAGGGAAGAAGAAACAAAGCACAAAATCCAAGAAATGGAACAAAAAGCAAACCAAAAAATGCAAGAAATGGAAGAAAGAACAAACCAAAAAATTCATAAAAGGCAACAAACGGACGAACAGATAAACAGAAAATTGCAAGAAGCAATGCAAATGCTGCAAGGGTTGAAAACTGAAATAGAGACACTAAAAAAAACACAATCTGAAGAAAGGCAGAAAATAGAAAAGCTGGACAAACAGTCAGGCACTACCAATACAAGCATTACCAACAGAATAGAAGAGATGGAAGAGAGAATCTCAAGTGTTGAAGATACATTAGGAGAAATGGATTTATCAACCAAAGAAAACCTTAAATCCAACAAATCCTTAACACAAAACATCCAGGAATTATGGGACACCATGAAAAGACCAAACCTAAGAATAATAGGTATAGAAGAAGGAGAAGAAATCCACCTCAAAGGGGCAGAAGGCATATTCAACAAAATCATAGAAGAAAACTTTCCCAACCTTAAGAAAGACATGCCAATGAAGGTACAAGAAGCCTACAGAACACCAAATAGAGTGGACCACAAAAAAAATCCCTCGCCACATAATAATCAAGACCCCAAACATACAGAATAAAGAAAGAATATTAAGAGCAGCTAAGGAAAAAGGTCAAGTAACATATAAAGGCAGACCTATCAGAATTACACCTGATTTCTCCATGGAAACTCTGAAAGCCAGAAGGTCCTGGATAGATATTCTACCTACACTAAGAGACCATGGATGCCAGCCCAGACTACTATACCCGGCAAAGCTCTCAATCACTATAGACGGAGAAAACAAGATATTCCATGACAAAACTAGATTCAACCAATATGTGTCCACTAACCCAGCCCTACAGAAAATTTTGGAAGGAAAACTCCAACCCAAGGAAGCTAACTACAACCAGAAAAACATAAGCATTAGAGAATCCCTCTCTACCAACAGCCAAAAGAACAAAGGGGCGAAATTCCACCCATAATTCCACCAACAACAACCATCGCAAATCGAAGAAGGATGAGCAATCAATGGTCATTAATATCCCTCAATATTAATGGCCTTAACTCACCCATAAAAAGACACAGACTAGCAGAATGGATTCGAAGACAGAACCCTTCCTTCTGCTGCATACAAGAAACACACCTCACCCTCAAAGACAGACATTACTTGAGAGTTAAAGGTTGGGAAAAAATTTTTCAATCAAATGGACCCAAGAAACAAGCAGGGGTAGCAATCCTAATATCTAACAAACTAGACTTTAAAATAAAATCAATCAAAAGAGATGAAGGAGGTCATTACATACTCATCACAGGTGAAACCCACCAAGACGAAGTGTCTATCCTGAACATCTATGCCCCCAATACAAAGGCATCCACATTCGTTAAAGAAACATTATTAGAACTTAAATCTCATCTAAAGCCCCACACAGTTATAGTGGGAGATTTCAACACACCACTCTCACCACTAGACAAGAATACCAGACAGGAACTCAACAAAGAAGCAAAGGGTCTAATAGAAGTAATGACCCAACTGGGATTAACAGATATCTATAGAACATTTCATCCACATAAAAAAGAATATACCTTCTTCTCACCACCACATGGAACCTTCTCAAAAATCGACCACATACTTGGCAACATATCAAACCTCAGCAGCTACAAAAAAATTGGAATAACTCCATGCATCTTATCAGACCACCATGCCTTAAAATTAGAATTCAACAACAACACAAAGTGCAGAAAACCTACAAACTCATGGAAATTGAATAATGCTCAACTGCACCATCCCTGGGTCAAAGAGGAAATAAAAAAAGAAATTAAAGACTTCCTCGAACTCAATGAGAATGAAGACACAACATACCCAAACCTATGGGACACTTTGAAAGCAGTGCTACGGGGAAGTTCATAGCACTAAGTGCTCACATGAAGAAACAGGAAAACAGTTATACCAGAGAATTAACATCACAGCTAAAAGCTCTAGAACACAAAGAAGCAAACTCCCCCAGGAGGAGTAGACGCCAGGAAATAATCAAATTGAGGGCTGAAATCAACAAAGTAGAAACCAGGAAAACAATACAAAGAATCAATGCAACGAAGAGTTGGTTCTTTGAGAAAATCAACAAGATAGACAAACCTTTGTCCAAACTTACCAAACAGCAGAGAGTGAACACGCAAATTAACAAAATCAGAAATGAAAAGGGGGACATAACAACAGACTCTGAGGAAATCCAGAGAATCATTAGGTCATACTTTGAAAACCTGTACTCCACAAAATTCGAAAATTTAAAGGAAATGGATGACTTCCTGGACAGCTATCATTTGCCAAAACTAAATCAAGAACAGATAAGCAATTTAAATAGACCTATAACCCCTATGGAAATAGAAGCTGTCATCAAAAGTCTCCCAACCAAAAAAAGTCCAGGTCCAGATGGCCTCAGTGCAGAATTCTACCACAAATTCAAAGAACAGCTTATACCAATTCTTCTCAAAGTGTTCCACACAATAGAAGCAGAAGGGTCTTTGCCAAACTCTTTCTATGAGGCTTCAATAACCTTGATCCCCAAGCCACACAAAGATACAACCAAGAAAGAGAACTTCAGACCAATATCCCTCATGAACATTGATGCAAAAATACTCAATAAAATACTGGCAAATCGGATCCAAGAACACATCAAAACAATCATTCACCACGATCAAGTAGGTTTCATCCCAGGGATGCAGGGATGGTTCAACATACGAAAATCCATCAACGTAATCCACCATATAAACAAGCTGAAAAACAAAAATCACATGATCATCTCACTAGATGCTGAAAAAGCCTTTGACAAAATCCAACATCCCTTCATGATAAAGGTCTTGGAGAGATCTGGGATAACAGGGACATACTTAAACATAATAAAAGCCATATACAGTAAACCAACAGCCAACATCAAACTAAATGGACAGAAACTCAACGCAATTCCTCTAAAATCAGGAACAAAACAAGGCTGTCCACTCTCTCCATACCTTTTCAACATGGTACTTGAAGTTCTAGCTATAGCCATACGACAACAAAGGGGGATCAAGGGGATACAAATTGGGAAGGAAGAAGTCAAACTTTCACTGTTTGCAGACGATATGATAGTTTATATCAGTGACCCAAAGAACTCTACCAGGGAACTCTTACAGCTGATTAACACCTTCAGCAAAGTGGCAGGTTACAAGATCAACTCAAGAAAGTCAGTAGCCCTACTATATACAGATGATAAAAGGGCTGAAAGAGAAATCAGAGAAACATCACCCTTTACAATTGCCACAAACAACATAAAATACCTTGGGGTAACGCTAACCAAACAAGTGAAAGACCTGTATCGTAAGAACTTTGAATCTTTAAAGAAAGAAATTAAAGAAGCCCTCAGAAAATGGAAAGATCTCCCATGCTCATGGATAGGTAGGATCAATGTAGTAAAAATGGCAATCCTGCCAAAAGCAATCTACAGATTCAATGCTATCCCCATTAAAATCCCAGCACAATTCTTCACAGACCTTGAAAGAACAATAATCAATTTTGTATGGAAAAACAAAAGACCCAGGATAGCCAAAACAACCCTGTTCAACAAGGCA
>NW_024429515.1:0-1910 GCF_017639785.1 Mesocricetus auratus
CCTAGATTTTCACAACTAATAGAGAGTTGGGGCTTGCCTTTTTGCCTTTAGATCCTCAGATACAGAGTTTTCAGGATGAGAGAACCTTGTCATTGGTAGGAAGCTTGTGATTTCTTCATTAAAGGATAATTTTATTCATATGGATCCAGAAAGATCTAATGCTAATCCTTTTGAATTAATGGAAGCTGTGCTGATCTTTCTCCTATGGCAATGATTGCTGGAGGATATAGTGAGAAGGGATAGATTACTTTTGATTGGAAAGGGGCATTAGGCAACAGTCTGAGTGAGGGACAGAGCTCTGGATCATCTGATTGGTCCTCCTCCAATGTTAAGTATACCCCTTTTAAGAGAACTAATTATTCAGCTGCTCCAATTTGTGTTTGGCTGCCCTTTATTTGGGTTGTGAGTAATGATACCTTAGGTAAGAATCAGAAAGAAATAAATTGCTCTGCTTAGAATTGTTTTTATGCATTATGCTGGGATGCTATTAAGCACCCGTTTGCTTTGGTAATGCACATGCCTCTATTTGTTCCAGTTCCTGTTGAGGTGCCAAGTAGTTTGAGTTTGTTTAGGGAAAAGCAAGATTTTTGGGATCTCTGCTATTATTGTGGGCCTGATAGCTGCCGCCGCGGTTACTGCTTCGGTTACCGCCTCGGCCCTTGCACTTTCCGCCACTGTGCAGACAACTCAAACCATTAATGAACTATCGGCCACTGTGACCATGGCCCTAGATAAACAGGCCACTGCCAATTCTCAGATACAAGGAGGCCTGATGTTGGTAAACCAACAGATTAATTTGGTTCAGGAACAATTGGATATATTGTGGCAGATGGCCCAATTGGGATGTGAACAAAAGTTGCCTGGCCTTTGTGTCACTTCAGTACAATATGAGAATTTTACAAGAGCAGCTAACCTGTCAAAATCTCTGTCTCAACATTTATTACAGAATTGGACTTTTGAGTTTGAGCAGACACTCCGTGAGTTGAGAGTGGCGATCCTGCAAGTGAATTCGACGCGTCTGGATCTTTCTCTGATGGAAGGCCTCTCCTCCTGGATTTCATCTGCATTTTCTTATTTTAAGGAATGGGAGAGGGTGGGATCATTTAGCCTAGTTCTCTGCTGTGGAATAGTGTTGATGCTTTGGATGGTGTGTAAGCTCAGAGCCCAAACAAAAGAGACAAAGTGGTGGTGGCTCAAGTACTTGCTGCCTTAGAACACGGAGCCTCCACTGACATTTGGTTAACCATGTTAAAGCAATAGGTTGCTGGCCTCCCGGCTCTTGCACCCCACGAGGCTAGTCTCATTGCACGGGATAGAGTGGGTAGGCTTCAGCAGCCCAAGGAGTTGCAAGGCTAAGCACTGCACAGGAGAGGTCTGCGGTATAACGACTTTCTCCTGGGAGATAAGTCATCTTGCATGAAGGTTCTATGTCATGATCTCCTTCCCCCAGAAAAACGACATCGGGACTGGTCAGGGCTCCCTCTGGGGATAAGACCCTAGAGAGGAGCTTTGTACATGTTCCAAATTTGCACATGGGGATTTGACCTCTATCTCCACTCCAAAGTTGTGGGTGTCCTATGGCTTCCAAAATAAATGAATAGGGGGAGATGTGAGGAGCCGCCCTCACTATCACTATCGCCATTAGAAGATGGCGCTGACATCTGCTGTCAGTTGGAGTTTACCGTTTAAGCTGTGCCTCACCCGTCATCTGGGGTGATGAGCAAACCACCAATCCCGGCTCTACACGTCTCACTCGGAGCTCCTAGGCTTATATAAGGGGCTGGGTTTCTTAGCTTGTGGTCTCCCTCTCAGAAGCTGATCATCTATCTCTCAAGATGTATTAAAGCTTTACTGCAGAAGGATCCGAGTGTCCTACGTCGTTCTTGCTGGCGAGACGGTAGCGCGGGACA
>NW_024429516.1:0-6359 GCF_017639785.1 Mesocricetus auratus
CAACTTTTAACAATTACTTTCTACGTTAGAGCCTACAGTCTGGCAGATGCTGTGAGTTCACAGAAGTAAACTGTTAACAATTGATTCCTGCCTTATAGCCAGGCAATTACAGTGTCCAAAGATGAACCTCTAATAATTGCTTCCTCTCATGCAGCCAGGTAGTTACAGTGGACAGAGTTTAGCTTCTAATAACTGTGTCTGTGCAACTCCCTGAGTTACATTCCCTTAATCTTTAACTGTCCTCCTGTGAATTCTGCATTGCATCCTTGCTGTTTCAACATGGGCACAGGCTTTCCCAAATATCTTAAGTTAGCCAGGTATATTCTCAACTCATTTATGAAAATTGTTGGATTGTTTGATAGATTGTGATTAATTTAATACAAATCTGTCCTTGTTTTCTGTCTTGATACTACTTTGTTGCTTGTTTTTATTACATTTTATTTATTTTTGTGTTATATGCACATTAATATTCTTATCACTTCTGTTGGACATGTATGTATGTGGAAAAGAAAGGACAATTTCCAGAGATCAATAGACCAATAGAATCTTACCATGTGAGTTCTGGGGATTGAACTCAGGTCAACAAATTGTTGACAAGTGTCTTTACTCACCGAGACATCACACTGACTGGATTTCTTTATTTATTTAATTATTTCTTTGTCCAAAGACTCTACTCTCTACTTTGCCACATTCATTATAGTAACACATTTGAGTTTTGGGCATGGTGGTGTTTGTCTTCTAGGAATTGTGAGGCTGGTGCAAAATGACTGCACTCTGAAGTCAATTTAAGCCATGTCTTGTGTTCCAGACCTGGCTGGAATACATAGAAAAAGGAAGTCTCAAGTCACCAAAAGGAAAAAAAGAACACATTTGATTTTGAGGCCTTTCTTCTTCTCTTGCTGTTTTTTATTGCTCTCCTTTTCTGAGTTATATGGAATGTTCTGGGTTGAGTTCCAAATGAGAAATAAACATTCTGGGCTGGTAAGATGGCTCAGTTAGCAGTAGGTGGTGGAGGCACATGACTTTAATCCCAGTACTTGGGAGGCAGATTCAGGTGAATCCCTGTGAATTTGAGACTAGCCTTCTCTACCAGACCTAGTTTCAGAACAAAGGACAGCCTCCAAAGTCACATAGAAACCATGTCTGGACCCCACCCCCAAAAAACATGGCTCAGTGTGGGAACACCAGACCTTGAGCAGAGACCCACTTCCCCTTCTGCCTGGGAGTAGGCAGCTGTAAAACAATGTTTACTAAAAACATGTTTACTAAAAACAATACAATGCCCGGGGGCAATAAGTTCCTGGAAAAGGCCTGCCCACAGAAATCGTCCTGACCTCGACCTTGTCCAAAGACTAACCGCCTCTTCTGCCATGCCCAGATCAGTTTTTGGTGTCAGAGCAGAACCAGCCAGGGTAGAGGAGAGAGCAGAAGCTTCTCTGGTGGGAGCCTTTCTTAGGAAGTTTTCTTGAACCTTTTTGGGGCCAGCTAAAAGTTTTCTTTACATTGTTGAACAAGTCTCTGTGTTGTCAATCCCCGACAACCTCCACACGTTCTCGGACACAGGCCGTGCAGCAGATGCGACAGCTCAGTTGCATAATGGTGCTTACTCCCAAACCTAAAAATTTGTTGAGGGTCAGGACACACATGGTAGAAGGAGAGATTGACTCCTGCAAACTGTCCTCTAACACACACACACACACACACACACACACACACACACAAACACACACATACACACCAGCAGCAACAGCAAATGTGTAACTTTTTTTTTAGAAATCCAATAGAATAGATTGACATTGTTCTGTACATCCTACATGAGGGAATTTTTGCTATCTCCCTTTTTGAAGTCTGGTGAGTTCAGTCACTCTAGTTGTAATGACACACTTACCTATTGAGTGTCCTTTACTTGGTCACTGGAGGGGATTTGCTTTTGGTTGGCTTAGGATTAGGATCTATAGACATTTATATAGCACATTACCATGCATAGTGCTTCAAGTAACCTGCCCTTTGATTGTCAATGATTTTCTTTTCTAGTCACATTCCCTGGCAAGCATCAGTTCACTGGTAGTGTATCTTATTTCTCTGACTGACCTGATTGCCCAATTGGGAGTCTGTTGGCCATAGTCCATACATTTCTGTTAAATAAAATAATAGTTGGGGTCCTGGCTATATTTTATGAGAGATACATGTTCAATTATCAACAACCCCCATAGTTTTGTTCCTGAAGCCCACCTCTGGTCTGCCTTCAACCTGGCAGTGTCTTGCATAGATTTTGGACAGCGCTACTGGGAAATACCTTCAACCCCTTTCCAGAAATGCCATTGCTTAGTCAGTGCACTGATCTACTTGGCTTCTATGCACTATGCCAAATTTTCCATAAAGTTCTGGGGCCAAGGATGTGAGTGTTGATGTCTACAGATAAATTGTATAGCATTTTAAGTTCTGTGGTGACTACATTGATAATGTAGGATAGTATGTTAATTTAATGCATACCTGTTAATTATGGTCTACACATAAAAGTCAGAATAACAGAAATTTTGATGGGTCTCAATACAAATATTATTTACTGTCACCACTATTTGGTGCTGCCAATAAGTGAGATCAATATGGTTGTTCTTGTTGGTCAATCAGGAATCACCCACAGCCTTGTGTTGCACATGAATGCACAAGGGCATATGTCCATGAGTGTGTGCATAGAGAAGTAAGGGTCTCACAACACACTAATGAGGACATTGTTCTTAATATACATGTGCATAAGAACACATGAGTTGAGTTGAGGCATTCTAGAAACCATGGAACTGAAGTGAGACTGCAAGACCATCCAAAGTCAAGTGCACCGGCTGGTGTCCACATGGCCTGTCTAAGAAAGCTGTCTGTTTATCACTGCAAAATAAATACTGATCTGCACAGGGAAATACAACAATCAAAACACAGGACAGCTTTTATTAGGCTGGGATTTCATCACTATACTTAGTCTCTTCAAGGTTATCAAGATAGCAAACCCTGTCTCCAGTCAGGCCATTCAAAATTATTGGTGAAGCAGCGACAGAATTAAAAGTAGGGAAGCACAAAATCACCCTGGACATGAGCAGTTACTTCTGAAATGCTGGTGGCTGCATCCTGTTCCCACTAAGTCACCAAAGCAGCTTATAAGATGGCCAATTACAGGACCTATCTCTAGTCCAAGTGGAGAGGAAATGTGTTCCTTATCACATAAATAAATATTGGGTTTTTTTTTGTTTTTTCGAGACAGGGTTTCTCTGTGGCTTTGGATGCTGTCCTTGAACTCACTCTGTAGACCAGGCTGGCCTTGAACTCCCAGAGATCTGCCTGCCTGTGCCTCCCAAGTGCTGGGATTAAAGGTGTGCACCACCAATGCCCGGCTCTTCATAAATAAATATTGTGGGTGTCTTGGTGTCTCCCAATCTCTGGCTCTTCAAGTTTTCACATTCAATACATATCATCTCCCATTGTCCGGGGAAGACCCACAGCAGACACCATTCTCATCACTGGAAAGCTCTATATACCACCACTAAGACTACTGATTACATGTGGTAGATGCTCACCCAGGTAAAGGAGAAACTTGTAAAGGTTTTCCATTGTCTGACATCAGTTCCCCTAATTTGGGCTGGGGTAGAATGATTCCCAGGGGCCCTGAGAAATGTGCTGCCCTTTCTGGGTCTGCATATTGCAGGGCAATCCCTGGTTTGCCTTGGAGAAGTCCTGGAGAAAACTTCTATCTAACCTTCTCTACCTCATCCCCTCTTATTCTCCCTCCTCCCCACTCCCCTGTTTCCAGCAGGCTTTCTCCTCAATGTGACTTTTTAGAAGACTGCTGGCTCCAGAGCCCAAGAAGTTGGCAGGAGCCCTTTACGGAAGCCTCATCAAATTTTAGGTTACTTTTCAAGTGTGACATTGACACATATGGAGTCATGAAATCTGCTACCCCTGATATCACATTGGCCAAATGTGATGTGTAGGACCTTGATCTGCTGCAGGTTTTCACTAAACATATCAGAGAAAGCAGGCACTGTTGGGATGTGTGTAGTGGGGGTTATCCTTAGATGTCAGCTCTGCCATTGAAACTTCAGAGGAAACAATGGACATAAGGAAGAACCTTGACCAACTTTGCATACTGGAGCCACTCCAGAGCTTGACATCCCAGTCTGAGCATTAGGGAAAAACTCCTGTTTATGAGGAGCTTAGCACATGAGCAGCCAGGGGGAAGTGGTTGAAGGATTCCTCAGTTTCAGGGCACAGAGCTAGATCTTTGGTGAAGCCCCCCCCGATGCATATGAGAGCCCAGTCAACTTCCAAATATTAGGGATGCACAGAGAAGCTTGACCAAACATTACTGACTGGAGCCACTGCAGATCAACAACCAGCCCGGGGCTTAGGTCATTCCTCTGAACAAGGAGCTCAGCACTCACAAGAAGGAGCCAGGGGGAAGGGGCTGAAGGACTCCTGAGTGTTGGAAGTTTGGGGACCCCCCAGATACATATGAAATCCCAGGCAGGTTCCTAAAGTTAGATATGCACAGGGAGACCATTAAACTTGTCTGTGATAGAGAGAGATTGAGACTAATAACCAGTAATTAGGGAGTTGATGACTGCACATTCTGATCACTGTCTAGGTACCATACAGTTATGAGTGGCATGAACTTTGTGGCAGGGATAATGACAGAACAAGGAGGCTTCTAGCCATTGAGAGTATTCATCTGGGAGTCAGGGGGCTGGCCTGTGTAACATCAAGTGACTTCCATGTAATTCCCATTGTCTCAACTGTGACCCACAGCCATCTGGCTTCATATGAACTTCAGGAAATAGTGAACTTCTTGTGGCTCTCATCAGTCATCAGCCATCCCTGACTGATGTTCTCATGACTTGGTGTGACTCACTGGACAGTCCCTGCAACTTAGCTATGGAGGATATGACAAGGTAAAGTCACAAAACTTGGGTCTAGTTTCATCCAAACCTCACCTTTAATCTCTGCACAGTGATTTCTCAGATGCTGAGGAACAGGAGATGCCTCTTGCTACCAGGATGCAGAAAGAGATGAGAGCTTGATCTCTTTTCACTGAATTCAGGGTCATCCCTTCACGCAAATCAGTCCCAGATCCACTGTCTACACCTGCTCTTCCTGCATGGCCTTCCCTCAAACAGCTTCTGGCCTTGCTATTAATTGAGAACCTTGTCCAAGCCAACCTCTTTCACATTCCATCTCTGCTTTCCAGACTGTAGGAACTAAGACATGAGCAGAGGCTGCTAAGGGAGTCACTGAGTAAAGCGGGACTATCTGGCTTCCAGATATTAGGCCTTCTGGGGGATCTTGTAATGTCTTTGAAATGGCCTTTGAAAATTAACAGTGGCATAGGCAAAACTATCATGTTTCTGTCTCATAAGGATTTTTATCATAAAAACAATCAACATCATTTTCCTCTAATTCATCATCCAGTTCCTGTTGTTCCCCATCATTCATTCAATCATACCCTGGCTGTGCCTTGAGGAGATTAGCAGTAGATGAGGAAGCGTTACTTGACTTAGTTTCTGTCCTCAGAGGAATTACCTCTTCCTGAGGGTTCTTCTTCTGCCAAGATTTCCATTTCTGTTTTGTTCTGAAAGGAGGTCTGTTCAGCTGATACTACTGACATTAAATCTACAGACTACATCACCACAGGAACAAATTAGTACTCTGTAAATAGTGCAACAAGCCTCTTGTTCATATTTTTATAATGCTACATGTGTAACATCAATGATTGTACCTAATGTATCTGTGCAAGTGCACTCTCTAATGCTTTCCTAAGTAGATCTTAAAATGATTGTAAACTTTATCACTGTTTTGACCATCAAATTGTAACTATAAATCACCCTTGTAGCAAAGAAAGGCTGGTGGTAGAATGCTAAGGCCCAGATCGGGGGATGGACAGGTGACAGAGAGGCGCTATGTCAGTGGGGGTCCTAGAAATGGTAACAGTGGCAGTAGGCATTCTGGCTTCATGCTGAGTTCAAAGTGCCTTAGCCCATGGCAATCCTGATAGCCATAAAGCCTTAATACAAATGATTTTAAGGTTGGGGTGCTCTTTTGACAGGAAACCTGTGGGGAAGACCCACTCCCACCTAAGACAGGGGTTCAAGGTCCCCCAAAGACTGGCCAGGGAGGGTGACCCTACTTGACCTAAGACAGGAGTGCCTCATTTAAAAATAAAAAGGGGTGAATTGTGGGGACACCAGACCTTGAGCAGAAACCCACTTCCCCTTCGGCCTGGGAGCAGGCATCTGTGTAATGTTTACTGAAAACAATTCAGTGCTTTAAAGCTCTTGATAGGGCTCAGATAAGGGCTTGCTCACTGAGATACCATG
>NW_024429517.1:0-3566 GCF_017639785.1 Mesocricetus auratus
TTGTGAGGAGCCGCCTCGCTATCGCTATTGCCGTTAGAAGATGGCGCTGACATCCACTGTCAGTTGGAGTTAACTGTCGCTGTCAGTTGGAGTTAACTGTCGCTGTCAGTTAGAGTTAACTGTCGCTGTCAGTTGGAGTTAACTGTCGCTGTCAGTTGGAGTTAACCGTTTAAACTGTGCCTCTCCCGTGACGTCATCTGGGGTGATGTGCAAACCACCAATCCCGGCTCTACACATCTCACTCGGAGCTCCTAGGCTTATATAAGGGGCTGGGTTTCTTAGCTTGGGGTCTCCCTCTAAGAAGCTGATCATCTATCTCTCAAGATGCATTAAAGCTTTACTGCAGAAGGATCCGAGTGTTCTGCGTCGTTCTTGCTGGCGAGACGGTAGCGCAGGACATCTGGTGCCGAAACCCGGGAACTCTTCAACATCGCCGGCGCCGCGGGAGACCCCTCGGAAAACGGGGCGGATTCAGAACTGCAGGGACGTAGGTTCAGAGAGGTATGCTTTATCCTGAACAACCCTTTTCTCGACTTTGGCCTTAGTTTGTCATCACCGTGGGACGGGTCAGTGGAGGCTTTGGTGCTAGTCCTGTTTGTCCTTCTCCTTCATCGTGGCTGGTGCTGACAGAATGGCGCTGTCCATCTGGCGCTGTCCATCTGGCGCTGTCCATCTGGCGCTGTCAGTCTGGTGCTGTCAGTCTGGTGCTGTCAGTCTGGTGCTGTCAGTCTGGTAACGGAGTTGAGCGCGTTTTTTAGATAAGCTGTCAGCGCGATGGGGTCGTCACAGTCAGTGGTTACAGCCTTACAGACTGTGCTAAAACAAAGAGATCTTAAAATTGCACCACGAACACTTCAAAATTTTGTGAAGGAGGTAGATAGAGTGGCACCATGGTATGCTTGTTCCGGGTCCCTCACTGTGGCCTCATGGAACAAGCTAGGTAAAGAACTAGACAGGAAGCATGCAGAAGGAGATCTCTGCTTAGGTACCAAAGCCATTTGGAAGCTAGTTAAAAACTGCTTGGAGGATGAGGCCTGTCACCCTGCTATAATAGAAAGTCAGGGAACCTTAGAGGAAGTTCAGGATAGCATGTCAGAAACTGAACGGAGTGAGAGAATGGGAGCTCGCAAAAGAAAAGACATGTCTAAGAAAAAAGGCCCTCCCCAGGAAGTTAAGAAAGGGGGAGAGAAAGAAGGGAGTTATCATTCACCCCTTAACAAATCTAAGAAAAAGAAAAAGCCAGAATCTAGTCTATACCCTGCAGTAGAGCTAGAAGCCTTGGAGCTAGATAATTCTGATTCTGACACTCTGGATTCTAGCGAAGAAGGTGGTCTAGAGGGGGAGGTGGCACGGTATGAGGAAAAAGATATCACCCTGATAGACACCGGCCACTGAAAACAAAAATGAATGTGAGGCCACCGCCTATAAATCCGGCGGGCTCACGCCTCTCAGCGCCTCCGCCATATGAGCTTCGGCTGAATACTGGTACTGACTCCTTTTTACCTTTAGAGGAACGGAGAAAAATACAAATGGCTTTTCCAGTATTCGAGAATGTGGAAGGCGGAAGAGTACATACCCCCGTAGATTACAATCAAATTAAAGAATTGGCCGAATCCGTTCGTAATTATGGGGTCAATGCTAACTTTACCACATTACAGGTGGAAAGGCTTGCTAATTTTGCCATGACTCCCACTGACTGGCAAACGACAGTGAAAGCAGTGCTTCCCAACATGGGACAATACATGGAATGGAAGGCTCTCTGGTATGATGAAGCCCAGGCACAAGCTAGAGTTAATGCCACGGCTGAAGATGAGAATCAGAGGCAGTGGACATTTGAAATGCTGACAGGTCAGGGTCAACATGCCCTTAATCAAACCAACTACATCTGGGGCGTCTATGGTCAGGTGTCGGCCGCCGCTATTAAAGCATGGAAGGCCCTCACAAAAAGGGGAGAGTCCAGTGGACACCTTACAAAGATTGTCCAAGGACCCCAAGAGCCATTTTCAGACTTTGTGGCCAGAATGACAGAGGCCGCCAGTCGCATCTTTGGTGATTCAGAACAAGCTATGCCCCTGATTGAGCAACTTGTCTATGAACAAGCAACCCAGGAATGTCGAGCGGCTATCGCCCCTCGCAAAAGCAAAGGTTTACAAGATTGGCTCAGAGTGTGCAGGGAGCTGGGGGACCCCTAACCAATGCAGGACTAGCTGCCGCCATTTTACAAACGCACAGGTATAGAGATTTATCTAATCGAAAAGCTTGTTTTAATTGTGGGAGAATGGGGCACCTTAAGAAAGATTGTCAAGCCCCTGAAAGAACAAGAGAATCGAAGCTTTGCTATCGTTGTGGTAAAGGTTATCATAGGGCTAGCGAATGCAGGTCAGTCCGGGATGTAAAAGGGAGGCTTCTGCCCCCTATTGAAGAATCCAAGGTACCCCAATCAAAAAACGGGTCACGGGGCCCATGGTCCCAGGGCCCTCAGAAATATGGGAACCAATTTCAGAAAAGCAATCAAGAGGAAGTAGAGGTTTCCGAGGAACCTCCGGAATGGACTTGCGTGCCGCCTCCGACTTCTTACTCATGCCCCAAATGAATGTTCAACCGGTCCCAGTCCATTCCCCTGGACCTTTGCCCCCTGCCACCATTGGGCTTATTCTGGGCCGTGGCTCCTTAACTTTACAGGGACTCATTATATATCCTGGGATTGTTGACCCGTATCATAAAGAGGAGATTCAAGTTCTCTGTTCTAGCCCTCGGGGTGTATTTTCTATAAAGCAGGGAGATAGAATTGCACAACTGGTGTTGCTGCCCTCCCTCGGGGATGGAGAAACCTACACTTTACAAAAAAGGGCTATGGGATCTTCTGGAAGTGATTCAGCCTATCTGGCTATACCCCTAAATGAGAGACCTACAATAAAATTGTTAATTAATGGAAAAGAATTTGAAGGGATAATGGATTCGGGAGCAGACAAAAGCATTATTTCACTCCATTGGTGGCCGAAGTCTTGGCCCACTGTTGTTTCATCTCATTCTCTACAAGGTCTTGGATACCAGTCCTCTCCTGCCATCAGTGCCTCAGCCTTAACCTGGCGGGATGCTGAAGGCAAACAGGGATGTTTTACCCCCTATGTGTTGCCACTCCCTGTAAATTTATGGGGACGAGATGTGTTACAAGCCATGGGCATGACCCTAACTAATGAATACTCCCCCAGGCATCAGCCATTATGGCAAAGATGGGGTATACAAATGGTAGAGGCTTGGGTAGGCAAGAACAAGGCAGAATAAAACCCATTACACAACACGGAAATCGGGGTAGAAAAGGACTGGGTTTTATTTAGGGGCCGTTGAGGCTTCACGACCCATACCATGGAAAACAGAGGAGCCGTTATGGGTCTCTCAATGGCCTCTATCCTCTGAAAATTAGAGGCTGTCACAAGATTAGTGCAAGAACAGGAACGGCTGGGGCATCTAGAGCCTTCTACCTCCCCATGGAATACACCAATTTTTGTTATTAAGAAGAAATCTGGGAAGTGGAGATTACTCCACGACCTGCGGGCCATTAACAA
>NW_024429518.1:0-848 GCF_017639785.1 Mesocricetus auratus
TGGTAACTTGTAGAATCCACTTACAGACACAAACTAAAAATAATCTGGGGATAACAAAGGATATATTTCAATGATCAGAAAGGATAAATCTAACATTCTCTAGTTATCTAATTTTTAGTGAGAACCGGTAAGACTGCTGTCTCATAATGTAGAGCTAATAATCACTTCAGATAGTTGAGATGAATAAACATCTCGTTTTGAGACCTGCAAACTTGTCCACATGCATCAAGGGAATTCTCAACATTGTTTTTGGTTCTTAGACTGAGGTTAATAAAGAATGAATATATAACCTCTCCTGTCACAGTGAGGGTTTTCTTTTTCCAGGGATTTTACCAAAATTCTCAAAAGTAATCAAGTTGCCTCTTTAGGCTCATCTGTTAGGGAGGGGAAAATTCTTTTTGATTTATAAAAAAGTATTCCCAAAGCAAATCTACTATGAATCCCGAGAAAAGTATCACTCTTGGATGGTTTAGAATGGGATATATGTGAGTATGGGTGTTAATTTTGTATCCTTCATTGAGGATTATGCATGTCTGTCTGTCTGCCAAGGCATTTATCACTATACATAATTTGTGGAATTCTTTGAAAACAAATCATGTGTCCAAAATGATAGGTGAAACTGAAATACAGTGTTGTCCTTGGATATTTTACTCTCATAAAGTCAATATTCATTGTACAATGTTAGAAGTCAGAATGCATGTGATTTTTGGCACTAAAGCCTATGGTATTTTAATGTGAAGACTGCAGTTTTCAGTACAGGTATGAACAACTCTGAAATTGTTTATTTAGAGAAACTGAAATCATAGGCTTGTAGTTCCTTTGGTGTGCAGATTTAACAGTAAAACAAA
>NW_024429519.1:0-2255 GCF_017639785.1 Mesocricetus auratus
GAAGTGGCAGCTTTTGCTGGATGTCAGCATGGACTGAGGCGGTAAGCTGGATTCACACTTATGCCTGCCATCTTGACGGAAAAACTGGCAGTTTAAAACAGCAGCGGTTTTACAGATAAGACACGTGGCCAGAAAAACATAAAGATTTACAGTAAAGTCAGACTTGGATAAAGAAAAACTTCTAAAGGTTTACAGTGTGTTTAAAAATATATGTGAGATTGAGAGAGAAACTGAAACGGCAAAGTGGTAAATAAATACAAAAGCTGGCGTTGTGGTGGCGCACGCTGGTAGGAATTGCTCCAGAGGCAGAGGCAGGTGGATTTCCAAAGAGAAACGCTGTATCAGAGAAAAAGAGATAAAAGTGATAGAAATCAAGTAATAATAAATAAATAAGCCACGTAAAGATGGAAAATACACAGAGAGTCTGGATACTGTATGCTATTGTGTTTTTCAGTTTTTTGATTGCTAAGGAAGGAACAGCTGCTAAAGTACACTTGATTGTAAATGCTGCTGAATTAATCCAACTTCTATCTTTTGAAAATGCCTTGACTTCAAAATTTAAGTATAAGGATATTTTACTCGGAAAAGGAGTTTTAATTTATGTTTCCACAGAACATAAAAAGCTGAGGATTTCTTCCAGACTTCTGTGGTTTGACGAACCAAGACCCCAGGAAGCAGTGGACCAGGTGTTCCAACTATTGAGACAGCTAAGATGATGCAGCTTTACAGACCCTGAAAATACGGACTTATACAGGTTTCTGAGTTTTGTCATTGTCCCCATGGTATAAACAGCGCCCCCTTCCAGCAGGAAGCAGTTTGGAATGAGCGACGTCCCAAATCCCATCTTGTTTATAAATCTTTGTTTTCATTTAAATGGGATTGTTTATAATTGGCTAGTGATCACAGCCAATCTCTTTTAATGGTAAAAAGGGGAATTATGTTATGGGTATTGTTTTTCATTTATTGAGACAAAATCAAGGTCAATTTTGTGATGCTTATATTTCTCCTCTTGATTAAGTATTGTGCTTATACTGATCTTTTACAACGTAATGCATAATTGAATACAGACTATAGATAGTTACTTATAATAGAATTTCTAGTTACATAAGTTAGGTTTCTAGATATACAGAAATATATTTGGGATGGACAGTCTTCAAACCTCTCAAAGACCTTCAGAACATGGCATTTAAAATGGTTTAGGGTTTGTCTTGACAATGAGAAATGTCTGCTCCTGGCAGCACCAATTATGTCTGAGAGGAAGATGGGCATCGAAGAAACTCGTTATAAAGTTTGCTTTCAACATGGCAAGATTAGTCATTTGTGCAAGAAACTGCTCTTGCCTAGATTGTTTGACTGTTGTTGTATCATCTGGATATGCAGGACCCACAGGAAAGTGACTACTGAACTCAGTCTTACAGGGTTCCTGCTTGAGGAAGAGTCTACGAGACTTTCTGCAGGAAAAAGAAAAATGACTGACAGACTGCCAACGCAGATGGACAGTTTGAAATTTCCTGCTTTGCTGAGAAGTGTTCCAGACACATTGTGGCCTATGGGCTGAAGATGGATGCCCCAACGTTACATAGGAACTTCGGGTGACTGTCTAGGCAGTAAGATACCTCTGTCAATCCTAGTGTTTATATATTATCCTTCTGTGGTCTTTGATGGAGTTGAAGACAGATAGTTATAATTATAGTTTTCCTTAGTTATGATAAAAGATACATATAGAACTTTTGAGTCACAAGGATGGGATGGATGATATTTTCTTTAAATCTTGCTAAAATATTGTAACTATGTTCTTACTTGATAACTGTTCTGTCATATACAATTTGACTATGTTAAAATTAAGACCTTTCTGTTGTTTAAATAGAAAAGAGGAGATGTTGGGGAGGTCCTGTTATTTGCCTGTGCATTTGTCAATAAAGTACTGTCTGGCCAATAGAAAACCTAGATAGGAGGGACTAGGAGTCGAGGAGGATTCTGGGAAGGAGAAAGACAAGAGTTCAAGATGTAACCGCATGGGGTAGGAAGCCGGGAACTATTCTCCGGTAAGAGACATACTTAGATTAACAATTATGGGGTAATTACTTAAAGCAGAGCTAGCCAGTAAGAGACAAGCAAGGCCAACAGCTTCATAAAGAATATAGCCTCTTGTGTGTTTATTTGGGATTGAAGCGGCTCTGGAACCAGGCTGGCGGGAAGGCTCCTCTCAAGGAAAGTTTCTCTTAACAGTCTGTATTTCAGCTTGACTGTCTTTC
>NW_024429520.1:0-8299 GCF_017639785.1 Mesocricetus auratus
GGGAATGCTTGTCTGAACAGAGAGCTCCAGGGAGGAAAGGAGGCTACAGGGCTTTTTAGTGCTGGAATGAGTCAGCAGGAAAGCTCCCTGGGGAGGTGCTGAATAATCAGTGGCACATGTTCCACAAGCTGAGTTACTGGGGTGCTCAAATGTTTGGGGATCTTGTTTTGAAAGACCCCAGGCGGGGGACTTTCACGGGAGGGAGACCCGAACCCAAGGAACACCGAGGCCACGAGCTTGGATGCAAACAGCAAGAGGCTTTATTGATAATACACGGGTACCCGGGGCGTCTCAGTCTCGGGAACTGAGAGCCCCGAGCTGGGGACTCAGGGGTTCTTTTATAGCAAAAAGCGCAGTACAGAAGCGAGAAGCCTAGTTACGGGACCCTGATTGGGTAATTTAAATGAGGCTGGGGCTCAGAACGAGATTTCTCTCATCTGGACAGAGAGGCAATTAAGGTTTCTCTCATCTGGACAGAGAGGCAATTAAGGTTTCTCTCATCTGGACAGAGAGGCAATTAAGGTTTCTCTCAGAACTCAATTCTCGGCCTTGGCCCTATCTGAAGAACAAAGGTTTCTGTGCCTGCCCAATCTTTCTGGGCTGGCTGTGCAGACCATAGACACCTGGGCCCCTATCTGGACAGAGATAGTAGTGACTATGCAGCTGTAAAGACCTTAAGCTGAGCTTCCTTCTGATCAAAAAATGACTATTCGGCTGAGCTGTGGGGGAAAGGAATTTTCCATAAGCCTCAGCTGCTTGCGCTGGGCCGGGGTCTTTCATTCCCCCATTGCTCTTGTAACTGAATGAAATCTTTCATTCAGAGGTTTCTGCCATCTCGAAATCCCTTTGCTTTAGCTGCTGGTATTGCTGAGTCAAGACCAGTGATTGTACAACCGATAGCCTTTCCTTTATCTTGGCCAGGTTGTCTCTTACCACTCCGTTATGGTCTGCGTAAAAGCAGCATTCTTCTTTAAGGGCCGCACAAATTCCCCCCTGCTGTAAAAATAAGAGGTCTAGTCCCCTTCTATTTTGGAGGGCTACTTCTGCCAGGGCAGCGACAGATTCCTCTAAAGACCGAACATCTGCACACATTACTTGTTGTAGGAGTTGGAACTGTTTAGTTTCCTGCAGTGCGACAGTACCGGTTCCTATTCCTGCCGCTATGCCTCCCATGGTTAATCCCCCTAGTAGGATGGCAGTAGTGATGGAAATAGGTTCCCTCTTACTGCGGTCAGGTTTTATCAAGTCATAGTCAGAGGGGTGGTAAATTACCTTAGGCCATAATTCTATCAGAACACAATAGTCAATGGTGGCATTTAATACCGTGGTGGAGACACAAGGGGTTAATCCAGTGTTGCATGCCCAATATGTCCCATTGGGGGCTATCAAGTAGTGGCCACTTTGGGGCAAAGGCTCAGTGGCATTGCATAGTCCTTGATGCGTGGCGGGGACTTTACCTATATATATAGCCCCTTTCCAGACACTTCTGAGATGGTCAATTTATGTTGCATGACTGCCCCACAAAGTGCCCCGGCTGTGGCCTGTTTTGTATATTCGCCCACAACCGCTAAGCCTTCATAATAGGGAGGTTGCGGAGTCAGACAAAGCCAGCATTCCTTAGTCTTATCTGGGCGAGTTAAATTCAGAGTGGCATATGTCCCTTTAATTAGGGCTAATATTCTATCTCCCGTGCCTTCAAGGGGGGGGGGCCCGAGGAGGGGGGTTTGGGAGTGCTTTCTGTAGGCGCGGGAGCGGCTGTGGTTTTAGGCAGGGTCATGGGCCTGGTATCAGCCTTGGGCAGAGTAGGCTAGGCTGCTTTTGATCAGCAAAGACCTGATTAGGGCCTATTGCCTGTGAATTGACAGGAGCCACCTTATATCTGATTGTAAAGATTACCCCCTTGTCTGGCCCGTACAGATACCAACGCAAACCCCAAGTATACCCAGTCTGCCAGTCCGGGGCTTGCTTTCCCTGCGCAGTGAAGGAAATGGCAAGAGGCCTACCTATCATTCCAGATTGTCCTTTGTCCCAGCCTCTGCGTACCTGTATTTTATCCCAGGATGAGGATGGCCTCCAATATGCGTCCCCTGTAGTCTCGCACCCCCAAGCTGCACAGAAAAAGTAGTCATATCCCCCACATTTCTGGGCCTGTTGCCAGGCATGCCCATCTCGGGGGTGGACATAGAAGTCCTTTGAACTTAGCTGCTCTCTGGCTCTTTGATCAACACACCCGGGGGTGGTTTCTCTGGAGTCCATGAGTGCACGTCGACGTCTGTAAAAGTGGGAACCACTGGCGCATGCCTTTGGGTGGCAATGGGGAATGTCCTAAGTGTCCAACCCTGCTACCAAATCACAAAATTCAGGCCATAGAGTAGGCCACCATGTCCTAAGTGCATGTGGTTCCGTGACAGCATAAATGACCTCCCCCACTTGGGAGAGAACCTCCCAGGTTAATTTATAAACGGTATGGGGACTGGAGGCCACACCAGTGTCTGATTTTATGAGGAGGGCTATTAGCAGGAGGGAGAGGAGCGGGTAAGTTTTATTTTTAGAGGATTTTGAGTGCGCTGAGCCTTTCATCCTGGGTCCGGATCCTCAGGGAAGGCAGCTTTTACGTGCCAGGCATGTATCCAAGCAGCAATCCCGTCCACCTTGAGAGCAGTAGGGGTGGTTAACAGGACCGTGTATGGTCCCTTCCAGCGGGGTTCAAGGTTCTTAGCCTGGTGGCGCCGGACCCAAACGCTGTCTCCCACGTGGTAGGAGTGAGGGACGATAGGGTGTCTCCTCTGGTCTCGGTAGGCTTGGGCCAGAGGCTTCCAGACTTCCTGCTGAACCAGCTGGAGTGCCTGCAGGTGAGCTTGAAGAGAGGGGGAATTGGCATAGTCAGAAATATCTTGGTCAAAGAACTGAACAAAGGGAATGGTGGTTCCATGTAAAATCTCAAAAGGGGTGAGGCCAAGGGGGCTCGGTGTATTCCGGGCACGATAGAGGGCAAGGGGGAGCAAGAGGACCCAGTCTTTAGTGCCAGCTACAAGCGATAATTTAGTTATAGTCTCCTTAATGGTTCTATTTATTTGTTCTACCTGTCCTGAGCTTTGGGGTCAGTAAGCACAATGTAATCTCCAATTAATCCCCAACAAGGTGGCCACAGACTGACTTACCTGAGAAACAAAGGCAGGCCCGTTGTCTGTCCCCAATACCTGTGGCATTCCGTAACGGGGAAGATTTCTTCAAGAAGTTTCTTGGTGACCACCTTTGTTGTCTCGTGCTTGGTGGGGTAGGCTTCAGTCCATCCCGAGAAGGTGTTAACAAAAACCAGGAGATCTGTGAAATCTATTTCCCAGTGCACCCCAGGCCAGTGCCTCCGAGCTCGGGTCCCCATGGGTAGCTTTAGCCTGGTCGCATTTACGTGGGCGCAGGCGTCACATCGCTCAGTCACTTGTCTTATTATTTCTTCTATTCCCAACAGGTGGCAAGTATTTTCTTCCCGGGCTAACAGTTCTCTCATTTTCCTGGAGCTCAAATGAGTGAGTTTGTGTAGGCTGTTAACCAGATATCTAGTCATTAGGCGGGGAAGGACAGTTTTTCCTTGATAGGTCCAGAGACCATCATGTACTCGGGTCGCCCCCAGTCTTTTCATGGCCTTGATGTCTTTTATCTTATAGTCCCATGACGAGGAGGTCTTCTCGGAAGCCTCATTAGTTACAGGGACTACAGCTGCCTGGAGGAGGTGACTGCTGCTTTTCATGGCCAGGGCAGCCTCCCGGGCGGCCAGGTCTGCCCTCCGGTTTCCCCGGGCGACTGGACTGTCACCTTTCTGATGCCCTGGGCAATGTATAATACTGAGGGCGGTTGGCAAGTGCAGAGCCTCTAAGAGGGCCAGGATTTCCTTTTTGTTTTTAATGTCTCTGCCCTCTGAGGTCAGTAGCCCCCTTCGCCTATAAATTTCACCATGGATGTGAGCGGTGGCAAAAGCATAGCGGCTGTCTGTGTAGACAGTGAGTTTCTTACCTTCTGCCAGTCTCAGGGCCTGTGTCAAGGCAATCAGTTCTGCTCGTTGGGCTGATGTTCCTGGCGGCAAGGCCTCGGCCCAAATTGTTTCTGACTCAGTTGTCAATGCAGCACCGGCTTTCCTTTCCCCTTGATGTACGAAGCTGCTTCCGTCCGTGAACCAGACATGGTCGGGGTTGGGAAGGGGTTGATCCGTGAGGTCAGCTCTCGTCCCATGGACCTCAGCCAGGACCTGCAAGCAGTTATGAGTCTCTGCTTCCCCGGGAGGGGGAGTAGCGAGGCGGGGTCTAGGGTCACCGGAGCCCCGGAGTGAATTCGGTCCTTGTCCAGCAACAGAGTCTGGTAATGGGTCATCCTGGCATTGGTGAGCCAGCAGCCTGGTGGCTGCCTGAGCATAGATAGTCAAAGGCTGCCCCAACGTCAATTTGTCAAAGGGTTCAGTCAGATCAGGTAACCCCAGAGCTGGGGAGCTGAGCAGAGCCTTCTTGATGTCCATGAAGGCTTTCTCCTGGCTCTCCCCTCAGTCAAAGTTGTCCCGAGATTCCCAGGTCTGCATCCTGCCATTCAAAGGCAAACAGTGGCTGACTGTCTTTGTGTAATCGCAGGCAGAAGAAGGCATCCTTTAAATCCAGGACTGAGTACCAAACATAGTCAGGTGGCAGTCCACTCAGGAGGTTATAGGGATTGGGGACCGTGGGGTGTATGTCCTCAACCCACTCATTGACTTCCCGGAGGTCCTGGACCGGCCTATAGTCATTGGTTCCTGGCTTCTTGACTGGCAACAGAGGAGTGTTCCAGGGGGACCGGCAGGGGGTTTGGGTCTCTGAAAGGTCCTTCTTTCTAAGTGAGGCCCCCTTCGTCCCTTTCTCTGCCTATCCTGTCTCTGCTCTGCGACTACTGTGGCCAACAGTTTAGTCATTTCTCTGTTACGCTTCTTGTCCCTTGCTATCCTGTCTCTCTCATTTCCTGTCTCTGACATTCTGTCTCCATCTTTTCTCTCTCTGTCTGAGCTTCTCTTTTCATAAAAAAATACGTTCTGTCTCCCTCAATACATCTGGTAGTGTATACCCCTGTCATATGGGTTATACATTCTGTAAGCTTCCTTAAGTCTTTCAAAAAAATGCGGCTGGCGATTCCTCTGCCTTCTGAACTATCTGTCTTACCTGGGCCAAATTTATAGATTGCTTATCCATCTTTCGGAGACTCGCTACAAGCAACTGGCATTAAAGACATTAGATGGGTCCTACCTGCCTCAATGGTGAAGTCCCAGTCTGGGCGGTCGAGGGGAGAAGCAGCATCAATTTCATTTGGAAGCTGCGTAGGTTGTCCATTTGTCCCAGGAACAATTTTTTCCAGGCTTCAAGAAGGACCCGCTATCTCTCCTCCGAAGTTAGGAGGACCTGTAAAAGCTGTTGGCAATCGTCCCAGGTGGGGTGATGGGTAGTAAGAACCGACTCCAATAGATCAGTCATTCTCACAGGATCTGCTGAAAAGGAGGGGTTATTATTTTTCCAGTTATAAAGATCTGAGGCAGAGAACGGCCAGTACTGCAACTGGCCATCATGGCCCGTCCGGAGGCAGGGCAGTGGAATCCGGAGCGGCTGCTCCCTGCGGCCTCGCAGTCCGGAGGCCAGGGGGTGGGGAGAGGAGGAGGAGTGACCTCCTGGGTGTACAAAGGAGCGCACCCAGGGAGGAGGGTCATAGACCAGCACTTCCCAGGTAACTATATAGGGTACTTGGTCCGGGTGGCCCTCGGGTCCAGGATCCATGACTTTCTCTTTCACCTGGAAAATAATTTGAGGGTTAAAGGTGCCATCTCGTGGCCAGCCAACATCAAAAGTTGGCCATTCAGAAGAGCAAAAGGTGATTCATTGCTTCTTGCGCACATCGACAGACCGGTTGTGAGCATACTCCTGGACCTGTTGCCAATGTGAAAGGGTCAGGCTAAGCAGAGTGGTAACTGTCTGGCCCATTTTCTCGAGAGCGATGACAAACGACACTAAGACGGACGAACAGATAAGAAACAAAAACAAACAGATTTTCGCTGCGCGGCTTTGACGAAAGTCAAAAGCAAATTCAGATCGGGGACGGGGGCCTTGTGCTCCCGTCCTTGTCCCCTATCAGGATGGAAACTCCCTCGGCCAGTGGGACTTCCCCAAACAGACGGGGCAGATTCCTAGGCATCTACCCCAAACAACCGAGTCCCTAAGGACTCCCAGATACAAACGGGGCAGATTCCTAGGCATCTACCCCAAACAAATGAGTACTCCAAATACAAACGGGGCAGATTGACATCCACCCCTACAAATGAGTACTCCAAATACAAACGGGGCAGATTGACATCCACCCCTACAAATGAGTACTCCAAATACAAACAGGGCAGATTGACATCCACCCCTACAAATGAGTACTCCAAATACAAACGGGGCCCCCAAACAAATGAGTACTCCAAACGCTACCAGGACGTCTCCTGGAGCTTACAAATGCATACAGCTGTATACTACAAACGCAGGCGCAAGAAAATAACAGGCATAGACAGACAGCAGACAACAGAACAACAGAAATTTAGTCCGGACAATTCTTACCTCCCAGAAGTGGGTCGGTGGTCCCTGGGCGGGGTCTCACTTCCCGGCCAATGCACCAAATGAAAGACCCCAGGCGGGGGACTTTCACGGGAGGAGACCCGAACCCAAGGAACACCGAGGCCACGAGCTTGGATGCAAACAGCAAGAGGCTTTATTGATAATACACGGGTACCCGGGGCGTCTCAGTCTCGGGAACTGAGAGCCCCGAGCTGGGGACTCAGGGGTTCTTTTATAGCAAAAAGCGCAGTACAGAAGCGAGAAGCCTAGTTACGGGACCCTGATTGGGTAATTTAAATGAGGCTGGGGCTCAGAACGAGATTTCTCTCATCTGGACAGAGAGGCAATTAAGGTTTCTCTCATCTGGACAGAGAGGCAATTAAGGTTTCTCTCAGAACTCAATTCTCGGCCTTGGCCCTATCTGAAGAACAAAGGTTTCTGTGCCTGCCCAATCTTTCTGGGCTGGCTGTGCAGACCATAGACACCTGGGCCCCTATCTGGACAGAGATAGTAGTGACTATGCAGCTGTAAAGACCTTGAGCTGAGCTTCCTTCTGATCAAAAAATGACTATTCGGCTGAGCTGTGGGGGAAAGGAATTTTCCATAAGCCTCAGCTGCTTGCGCTGGGCCGGGGTCTTTCAGTTTCTGCACTTAGATCTCTGTTTACTAAATGCTTATGATGGTGAGGATCATGGCAGGATAGAAGGTAATAGGTGTAGCTATATACTTTGTTCTTTTTTGTTTTTTTTTTTTTTTTTTGGTTATACTAGACAGGGTTTCTCTGTATTGTTTTGGAGGCTATCGGTCCAGCCAGGCCTCGAACTCAGAGATCCGCCTGCCTCTGCTGGGATTAAAGGCGTGCACCACCACCCACCCGGCAATTGTTCTTATTTGTATATCTGCCAGACTACACTCTTCCATGTTCCCTATCTCCCTCTGGTTTTTAGTCCATCCTTGTGTATTTATGTAGTATATATTCCATTATTCTAGCCTTTAGCCCTTCCTTAAGATCTGTGCTTCACCTCCCAAGACTTACACACACACACACACACACACACACACACACACACGCATGCACGCGCAAACACACACACGCATACAGAAATTCATACACATATTCAATTACACAGTTTAAAATTTTGATTTCAAGTATGCTAGAAAATGTGGTATTTGACTGAATCTGGCTTATCACTTAAGAAAATGATTAACCATTTACAGCTTCAGCATTTTCCTGTCCCTGTTAATTGTGTTTTTCCTGGAATGTAGGTTCCTGGCTTCCTCAAGGACTGAGGCAGAGTGTCGCGTCTGCTGCGCGGCCTGTGTCCGAGAACGTGCGGAGGGTGTCGGGGATTGACAACACAGAGACTTGTTCAACGATGTAAAGAAAACTTTAAGCAGGCCCCAAAAAGGTTCAAGAAAACTTCCTAAGAAAGGCTCCCTCCAGAGAAGCTTCTGCTCTCTCCTCTCTCCTGGCTGGTTCTGCTCTGACCCCAGAAACTGATCTGGGCGTGGCAGAAGAGGCGGTTAGTCTTTGGACAAGGTCGAGGTCAGGGTGGTTTCTGTGGGCAGGCCTTTTCCAGGAACTTAATGCCCCCAGGCATTGTATTGTTTTTAGTAAACATGTTTTTAGTAAACATTGTCTTACAGCTGCCTACTCCCAGGCAGAAGGGGAAGTGGGTCTCTGCTCAAGGTCTGGTGTTCCCACA
>NW_024429521.1:0-29824 GCF_017639785.1 Mesocricetus auratus
ATGTCCCGCGCTACCGTCTCGCCAGCAAGAACGACGCAGAACACTCGGATCCTTCTGCAGTAAAGCTTTAATGCATCTTGAGAGATAGATGATCAGCTTCTTAGAGGGAGACCCCAAGCTAAGAAACCCAGCCCCTTATATAAGCCTAGGAGCTCCGAGTGAGACGTGTAGAGCCGGGATTGGTGGTTTGCACATCACCCCAGATGACGCCACGGGAGAGGCACAGCTTAAACGGTTAACTCCAACTGACAGCAGATGTCAGCGCCATCTTCTAACGGTTAACTCCAACTGACAGCAGATGTCAGCGCCATCTTCTAACGGCAATAGCGATAGCGAGGGCGGCTCCTCACATCTCCCCTATTCATTTATTTTTGAAGCAATAGGACACCCACAACTTTGGAGTGGAGATAGAGGTCAAATCCCCATGTGCAAATTCGGAACATGTACAAAGCTCCTCTCCAGGGTCTTATCCCCAGAGAGAGCCCTGACCAGTCCGATGTCGTTTTTCTGGGGGAAGGAGATCATGACATAGAACCTTCATGCAAGATGACTTATCTCCCAGGAGAAAGTCGTTATACCGCAGACCTCTCCTGTGCAGTGCTTAGCCTTGCAACTCCTTGGGCTGCTGAAGCCTACCCACTCTATCCCGTGCAATGAGACTAGCCTCGTGGGGTGCAAGAGCTGGGAGGCCAGCGACCTATTGCTTTAACATGGTTAACCAAATGTCAGGGGAGGCTCCGTGTTCTAAGGCAGCAAGTGCTTGTGCCACCACCACTTTGTCTCTTTTGTTTGGGCTCTGAGCTTACACACCATCCAAAGCATCAACACTATTCCACAGCAGAGAACTAGGCTAAATGATCCTACCCCCACCCATTCCTTAAAATAAGAAAATGCAGATGAAATCCAGGAGGAGAGGCCTTCCATCAGAGAAAGATCCAGATGCGTCGAATTCACTTGCAGGATCGCCATTCTCAACTCACGGAGTGTCTGCTCAAACTCAAAAGTCCAATTCTGTAATAAATGTTGAGACAGAGCTTGTGACAGGTTAGCTGCTCTTGTAAAATTCTCATATTGTACTGAAGTGACACAAAGGCCAGGCAACTTTTGTTCACATCCCAATTGGGCCATCTGCCACAATATATCCAATTGTTCCTGAACCAAATTAATCTGTTGGTTTACCAACATCAGGCCTCCTTGTATCTGAGAATTGGCAGTGGCCTGTTTATCTAGGGCCATGGTCACAGTGGCTGATAGTTCATTAATGGTTTGAGTTGTCTGCACAGTG
Organism: Mesocricetus auratus; assembly: GCF_017639785.1. Lineage (NCBI taxonomy): Eukaryota > Metazoa > Chordata > Mammalia > Rodentia > Cricetidae > Mesocricetus > Mesocricetus auratus. The sequence goes on from NW_024429521.1 coordinate 1,286, forward strand.
GCGGAAAGTGCAAGGGCCGAGGCGGTAACCGAAGCAGTAACCGCGGCGGTGGCTATCAGGCCCACAATAATAGCAGAGATCCCAAAAATCTCGCTTTTCCCTAAACAAACTCAAACTACTTGGCACCTCAACAGGAACTGGAACAAATCGAGGCATGCACATTACCAAAGCAAAAGGGTGCTTAATAGCATCCCAGCATAATGCATAAAAACAATTCTAAGCAGAGTAATTTATTTCTTTCTGATTCTTACCTAAGGTATCATTACTCACAACCCAAATAAAGGGCAGCTGAATAATTAGTTCTCTTAAAAGGGGTATACTTAACATTGGAGGAGGACCAATCAGATGATCCATAGCTCTGTCCCTCACTCAGACTGTTGCCTAATGCCCCTTTCCAATCAAAAGTCCTGAAAACTCTGTATCTGAGGATCTAAAGGCAAAAAGGCAAGCCCCAACTCTCTATTAGTTGTGAAAAATCTAGGGAACACCTGGGCATTCTGCATCACTGGCATACTAGGAACCATCATCCCGAGTAGGAGAGTCTTCATCACCCACTTGGCCTCCATCCTTCTTATTCTGGAGTTGTGAAGGAGCTCTTCGAGTGAGTCTTTCAGGGATCCACAGGGGGTTTTCTTCCTCCTGTGGAAAAACACACACAGCTCCCCTGGATCTTATTAGAATAGGATCCGGGCCTTTCCATTCATTATTTAGCACATCTTTCCATTTTACAAATTCTTTTGGCCTATCAGGCTCTAAACTGTGGCGATCGGCCGCAGTGTGGCCTTGGGCATCAGAGTTCAAGAAATTAAGGGTAAAAAGTGCCATGGATACAGCAACTCTTGGTACCGAGGGTAGAACATCCTCAATACTCCCCTTTTGTTTAATCAGATATGATTTGAGTGTACGATGGGCACGTTCCACAATGCCCTGTCCTTGAGGGTTATAAGGTAGGCCAGTTAGATGGGTAACATCCATTTGCCGACAAAACTGTCGGAATTTTTGAGAGGTATATGCTGGTCCATTGTCTGTTTTTAAAATTCTGGGTTTTCCCCAAGCACTCCAGGCCTCAAGGCAATGTTGAATCACATATGAGGCCTTTTCCCCTGTTAGGGGTGTGGCGAACATTACGCCAGAACAGGTGTCAACAGAAACATGAACATATTGAAGCCTTCCAAAAGAGGGAATATGAGTAACATCCATCTGCCACATCTGCAATGGTCTAATGCCACGTGGGTTTATTCCCATGTGGGGAGTAGGTAAGAATTCGCAGCAATTCTGGCATTGAGTAACAATTTCCCTAGCCTCTTTCCTGGATAGAGCAAAACGACGGCGCAAGGTCTCAGCCGTCACATGAAAGCGCTTATGGAATTCTTTTGCTGCTTGTGCATGGGTAGACAAGGCAGCGGCCACCAGCTTTGTAGCCTTGTCCGCTAAGTCATTCCCTAAGGACATGGGACCTGGGAGTCCAGAATGTGCTCGGACATGGGTAATGAAAACAGGAAATCTCCTATTTAACAAGGCAGCTTGTATCTTTTGAAAGATGTTAGCAACTCTGCTGGAGGATCTTATTATTCCAGCTATCTCAAGGAGATTAACTGCATTAACCACATAAGAGGAATCTGATACAATATTGAGGGGTCCTGGAAAAGCCTCAAGAACCTCCAGTACTATCAGACATTCTACAACTTGAGGTGAAGTTTCATTATATTGTTTAGATATAACCCTATCCTTGACCACATAAGCTCCCATACCAGTTTTTGATCCATCAGTGTACACCACAGTCCCATCTGGGAGTGGGTCTTTAGCTGTCACTTGTGGAAACACTATAGACTGGTTTAGGGAAAACTGTAAAATTGGATGCTTTGGAAAATGATTATCAAATTGTCCTGAAAAGGAAGTAACTAAAACTGCCCAATCACTAGATGTGGCTGCCAAGGTCTGAACTTGTGCAGCAGTATAAGGCACAATCAAGGAATCAGGATCCCTGCCAAAATGCGTAACAGCTGCTTTTATTCTGCGAAGCGCGAGCTGTGCAACAGCATCAGGGTACCAGTCAATAATCTTAGCAGGGGAAGCATTTGGATGAATCCAAAGTAATGGTCCATGTTGCCACAGGACTGCAGTTGGCAATTGAGCTGTCTTAAAAACACACAGATTAAAAGGTAGTGACTCCTCAATACGTTGTAATTGTGCTTCCTGTAAGGCCTCTTCCACCATCTGTAAGGCTCGGTGGGCGGCAGGGGTAAATTTTCTGGGTGAGGAGATATGAGGCTCACCCTCCAGGAGATCGAAGAGGGGTTTTAGATCAGCAGATGGAATTTTTAAAAAGGGCCTCAACCAATTTATATCTCCCAGAAGTTTCTGAAAATCATTTAATGTTTGTAAGTAGTCTTTGCGAATTTCTATTTTCTGAGGAACTATATTTTTGGGAGTAATCATTGAGCCCAAATAGAGGCCTGTATCTGCAATTTGAACCTTTTCTGAGGCAATCTCTAATCCCCACTGTTTTAATTCAGCCACCAGCATGGGAAAAGCCTTTTGTAAAACATCTAACTCTTTGTGACAAATAAGAATATCGTCCATATAATGGATAACGATTAAAGATGTAAATTGCTTCCTAATTGGCTCCAAAGCCTCCTGCACATACAGCTGACATATTGTTGGGCTATTGGCCATGCCTTGCGGCAGTACCTTCCACTGAAATCTCTTGTCTGGTTCCATATGATTAAGAGAAGGGATAGTGAAGGCAAACCTTGGTCTATCCCGTGGGTAAAGTGGAATAGAGAAGAAACAATCCTTAATATCTATAATAATAAGCTTCCAATCTTGAGGGAGTGCAGAAAGCAAAGGAAGTCCTCTTTGAACAGGGCCAAAAAGATGCATCTGATTGTTAATGGCCCGCAGGTCATGGAGTAATCTCCACTTCCCAGATTTCTTCTTAATAACAAAAATTGGTGTATTCTATGGGGAGGTAGAAGGCTCTAGATGCCCCAGCCGTTCCTGTTCTTGCACTAATCTTGTGACAGCCTCTAATTTTTCAGAGGATAGAGGCCATTGAGAGACCCATAACGGCTCCTCTGTTTTCCATGGTATGGGTCGTGAAGCCTCAACGGCCCCTAAATAAAACCCAGTCCTTTTCTACCCCGATTTCCGTGTTGCGTAATGGGTTTTATTCTGCCTTGTTCTTGCCTACCCAAGCCTCTACCCTTTGTATACCCCATCTTTGCCATAATGGCTGATGCCTGGGGGAGTATTCATTAGTTAGGGTCATGCCCATGGCTTGTAACACATCCCGTCCCCATAAATTTACAGGGAGTGGCAACACATAGGGGGTAAAACATCCCTGTTTGCCCTCAGCATTCCGCCAGGTTAAGGCTGAGGCACTGATGGCAGGAGAGGACTGGTATCCAAGACCTTGTAGAGAATGAGATGAAACAACAGTGGGCCAAGACTTCGGCCACCAATGGAGTGAAATAATGCTTTTGTCTGCTCCCGTATCCATTATCCCTTCAAATTCTTTTCCATTAATTAACAATTTTATTGTAGGTCTCTCATTTAGGGGTATAGCCAGATAGGCTGAATCACTTCCAGAAGATCCCATAGCCCTTTTTTGTAAAGTGTAGGTTTCTCCATCCCCGAGGGAGGGCAGCAACACCAGTTGTGCAATTCTATCTCCCTGCTTTATAGAAAATACACCCCGAGGGCTAGAACAGAGAACTTGAATCTCCTCTTTATGATACGGGTCAACAATTCCAGGATATATAATGAGTCCCTGTAAAGTTAAGGAGCCACGGCCCAGAATAAGCCCAATGGTGGCAGGGGGCAAAGGTCCAGGGGAATGGACTGGGACCGGTTGAACATTCATTTGGGGCATGAGTAAGAAGTCGGAGGCGGCACGCAAGTCCATTCCGGGGGTTCCTCGGAAGCCTCTACTTCCTCTTGATTGCTTTTCTGAAATTGGTTCCCATATTTCTGAGGGCCCTGGGACCATGGGCCCCGTGACCCGTTTTTTGATTGGGGTACCTTGGGATCTTCAATAGGGGGCAGAAGCCTCCCTTTCATATCCCGGACTGACCTGCACTCACTAGCCCTATGATAACCTTTACCACAACGATGGCAAAGCTTCGATTCTCTTGTTCTTTCAGGGGCTTGACAATCTTTCTTAAGGTGCCCCATTCTCCCACAATTAAAACAAGCTTTTCGACTAGATAAATCTCTATACCTGTGCGTTTGTAAAATGGCGGCAGCTAGTCCTGCATTGGTTAGGGGTCCCCCCAGCTCCCTGCACACTCTGAGCCAATCTTGTAAACCTTTGCTTTTGCGAGGGGCGATAGCCGCTCGACATTCCTGGGTTGCTTGTTCATAGACAAGTTGCTCAATCAGGGGCATAGCTTGTTCTGAATCACCAAAGATGCGACTGGCGGCCTCTGTCATTCTGGCCACAAAGTCTGAAAATGGCTCTTGGGGTCCTTGGACAATCTTTGTAAGGTGTCCACTGGACTCTCCCCTTTTTGTGAGGGCCTTCCATGCTTTAATAGCGGCGGCCGACACCTGACCATAGACACCCCAGATGTAGTTGGTTTGATTAAGGGCATGTTGACCCTGACCTGTCAGCATTTCAAATGTCCACTGCCTCTGATTCTCATCTTCAGCCGTGGCATTAACTCTAGCTTGTGCCTGGGCTGCATCATACCAGAGAGCTTTCCATTCCATGTATTGTCCCATGTTGGGAAGCACTGCTTTCACTGTAGTCTGCCAGTCAGTGGGAGTCATGGCAAAATTAGCAAGCCTTTCTACCTGTATTGTGGTAAAGTTAGCATTGACCCCATAATTACGAACGGATTCGGCCAATTCTTTGATTTGATTGTAATCTACAGGGGTATGTACTCTTCCGCCTTCCGCATTCTCGAATACTGGAAAAGCTACTTGTATTTTTCTCCGTTCCTCTAAAGGTAAAAAGGAGTCAGTACCAGTATTCAGCCGAAGCTCATACTGCGGAGGCGCTGAGGGGCGTGAGCCCGCCGGATTTATAGGTGGTGGCCTCACATTCATTTTTGTTTTCAGTGGCCGGTGTCTATCAGGGTGATATCTTTCTTCCTCATACCGTGCCACCTCCTCCTCTAGACCACCTTCTTCGCTAGAATCCAGAGTGTCAGAATCAGAATTATCTAGCTCCAAGGCTTCTAGCTCTACCGTAGGGTATAGCCTAGATTCTGGCTTTTTCTTTTTCTTAGATTTGTTAGGGGGTGAATGATCACTCCCTTCTTTCTCTCCCCTTTCTTAACTTCTTGGGGAGGGCCTTTTTCTTAGACATGTCTTTCCTTTTGCGAGCTCCCATTCTCTCACTCCGTTCAGTTTCTGACATGCTATCCTGAACTTCCTCTAAGGTTCCCTGACTTTCTATTATAGCAGGGTGACAGACCTCATCCTCCAAGCAGTTTTTAACTAGCTTCCAAATGGCTTTGGTACCTAAGTGGAGATCTCCTTCTGCATGCTTCCTGTCTAGTTCTTTACCTAGCTTGTTCCATGAGGCCACAGTGAGGGACCCGGAACAAGCATACCATGGTGCCACTCTATCTACCTCCTTCACAAAATTTTGAAGTGTTCGTGGTGCAATTTTAAGATCTCTTTGTTTTAGCACAGTCTGTAGGGCAGTAACCACTGACTGTGACAACCCCATCACACTAGCGGCTTATCTAAAAAACGGCGCTCAACTCCGTTACCAGACTGACAGCACCAGACTGACAGCACCAGACTGACAGCACCAGACTGACAGCACCAGACTGACAGCACCAGACTGACAGCACCAGCCACGATGAAGGAGAAGGACAAACAGGACTAGCACCAAAGCCTCCACTGACCCGTCCCACGGTGATGACAAACTAAGGCCAAAGTCGAGAAAGGGGGTATTCAGGATAAAGCATACCTCTCTGAACTTACGTCCCTGCAGTTCTGAATCCGCCCCGTCTTCTGAGGGGTCTCCCGCGGCGCCGGCGATGTTGAAGAGTTCCCGGGTTTCGGCACCAGATGTCCCGCACTACCGTCTCGCCAGCAAGAACGACGCAGAACACTCGGATCCTTCTGCAGTAAAGCTTTAATGCATCTTGAGAGATAGATGATCAGCTTCTTAGAGGGAGACCCCAAGCTAAGAAACCCAGCCCCTTATATAAGCCTAGGAGCTCCGAGTGAGACGTGTAGAGCCGGGATTGGTGGTTTGCACATCACCCCAGATGACGCCACGGGAGAGGCACAGCTTAAACGGTTAACTCCAACTGACAGCAGATGTCAGCGCCATCTTCTAACGGTTAACTCCAACTGACAGCAGATGTCAGCGCCATCTTCTAACGGCAATAGCGATAGCGAGGGCGGCTCCTCACAATGCTACATTGTGTAAATGTACCACATTTTATCTATCCACTCTTCAGTTGAGGGGCATCTAGGTTGCTTCCAGGTTCTTGCTATTACAAATGATGCTGCTATGAGCATAGTGGAAGAGAAGTCCTTATTTTATGAATGTGCAATGAATGTGCATCTTTGGGTATATGCGTAAGAGTGGAATTCCTGGATCTTTTTTTTTTTTTTTTAGCAGTCAGGGTTTCTCAGTTTTGGAGGCTGTCGGTCCAGCCTGGCCTCAAACTCACAGAGATCCTCCTGCCTCTGCCTCCTGAATGCTGGGATTAAAGGTGTGCACCACGAACGCCCGGCCGGAATTCCTGGATCTTATGGTAGACTGATTTCCATTTTCCTGAGGAATCTCCATACTGATCTCCAAAGTGGCCGTACAACTTGGCACTCTCATCAATGGTGGAGGAGTGTTCCCCTTTCTCCACATCCTCTCCAGCAGAAACTGCCGTTGGTATTTTTGATAATAGCCATTCTGACAGGTGTGAGATAGTATTTCAAAGTTGTTTTGATTTGCATTTCCCTGATGACTAGGGATGTTAAGCACATTCTTAAGTGCCTCTCAGCCATTTTAGGGTCCTCTAATTTTTTTTCGAGACAGGGTTTCCCTGTATTGTTTTGGAGGCTGTCCTGGAACTTGCTCTGTGGACCAGGCTGGTTTCAAACTCACAGAGATCCGAAGGCTTGGGCCACCAATGCCCGGCTTTAGATTCCTCTATTGAGAATTCTCTAATTAGTTCTATACCCCACTTTTTAATTTGATTATTTGGTGTTTTGGAGACTAACTTCTTGAGTTTTTGTAAGTTTTGGAGATCACTCCTCTGTCAGATATGAAGTTGGTGAATATCTTTTCCCATTCTATGGGATGCCTTTTTGTCTTGCTGACTGTGTCCTTTGCCTTAAAGAAGTTTCTCAGTTTCAGGAGGTTCCATTTATTAATTGTAGATCTCAGTGTCTGTGCTACTGGTGTTATGTTCAGGAAGCTGTCTCCCGTAATAATTCGTTCAGGGGTACCGCCCACTTTCTCTTCTAAGCGGTTCAGTGTGGCAGGATTTATTTTGAAGTCTTTGATCCATTTGGACTTAAGTTTTGTGCATGAGGATAAACATGGATCGATCCACATTCTTCTACATGCCAGCCTCCAGTTATGCCAGCACAATTTGTTGAAGAAGCTTTCTTTATTCAATTGCATATTTTTAGCTTCTTTGTCAAGTTCAGATGTTCATACTTGTGTGGGTTAATATCAGGGTTTTCAATTCGATTCTATTGGTCTCCCTGTCAGTTTTTGTGCCAATACCAAGCTGTTTTCAGGACTATAGCTCTATAGTATAGCTTGAAGTCAGGGATGGTGATGCCTCCAGATGTTGCCTTGTTGAACAGGGTTGTTTTGGCTATCCTGGGTCTTTTGTTTTACATACAAAATTGATTATTGTTCTTTCAGGAACTGTGGAGACTTGTGTTGGGATTTTAATGGGGATTGCATTGAATCTCTAGATTGCTTTTGGCAGGATTGCCATTTTTACTACATTTATCCTACCTATCCAAGGGCATGGAAGATCTTTCCATTTTCAGAGTTCTTTTTAATTTCTTTCTTTAAAGATTCAAAGTTCTTGTGATACACGTCTTTCACTTGGTTGGTTAGCATACCCCAATTTATTTTATGTTGTTTGTGCCAATTGTAAAGGGTGATGTTTCTCTGATTTCTTTAGCTGCCCTTTTATCATTTGTGTATAGTAGGGATACTGATTTTCTTGAGTTGATCTTGTAGCCTGCCACTTTTCTGAAAGTGTTAGTTAGTTGTAAGTGTTCACTGGTAGAGTTCTGTGGGTCACATGTGCAAACTATCATATCATCTTCAAACAGTGAAAGTTTGACCTCTTTCTTCCCAATTTGTATGCACTTGATCCCCTTTTGTTGTCATATGGCTCTGGCTAGAACTTCACGTATAATGTTGAAAAGGTATGGAGAGAGAGGACAGCCTTGTTTTGTTCATGGTTTTAGAGGAATTGCGTTGAGTTTCTGTCCATTTAGTTTGATGTTGGCTGCTGGTTTACTGTATATAGCTTTTATTATGTTTAAGTATGTCCCTGTTATCCCAGATCTCTCCAAGACCTTTATCATGAAGGGGTGTTGGATTTTGTCAAAGGCTTTTTCAGCATCTATTGAGATGATCATGTGATTTTTGTTCTTCAGGTTGTTTATATGGTGAATTACATTGATGGATATTCATATGTTGAACCATCCCTGCATTCCTGGCATGAAACCTATTTTATCATGGTGCATGATTGTTTTGATGTGTTCTTGGATCTGATTTGCCAGTGTTTTATTGAGTATTTGTGCATCAATGTTCATGAGGGATATTGGTCTGAAGTTCTCTTTGTTAGTTGTGTCTTTGTGTGGCTTGGGGTCAAGGTTATAGAAGTCTCGTAGAAAGAGTTTGGCAAAACCCTTCTGCCTCTGTTGCGTGGAGTACTTTGAAAAGAATTTATATAAGCTGTTCTTTGAATTTCTGGTAGAATTCTGCAATGAGGCCACCTGGACCTGGGCATTTTTTGTTTGGGAGAGTTTTGATGACTGCTTCCATTTCCATAGGGGTTATAGGTCTATTTAAATTGCTTATCTGTTCTTGATTTAGTTTTGGCAAGTGATAGCTATCCAGGAAATCATCCATTTCCATGATATTTTAGAATTTTTTGGAGTATAAGTTTTCAAAGTATGACCTGATGATTCTCTTGATTTCCTCAGAGTCTGTTGTTATGTCCCCCTTTTCATTTCTGATTTTCTTAGTTTGCATGTTCACCCTCTGCTGTTTGGTAAGTTTGGTCAAAGGTTTGTGTATCTTGTTGCTTTTCTCAAAGAACCAACTCTTCGTTGCATTGATTCTTTGTATTGTTTTCCTGGTTTCCACTTTATTGATTTCAGCCCTCAATTTGATTATTTCCTGGCTTCTATTCCTCCTGGGGGAGTTTACTTCTTTTTGTTCTAGAGCTTTCAGATGTGCTGTTAATTCTCTAGTATAACTATTCTCCAGTTTCTTCATGTGGGCACTTAGTGCTATGTACTTCCCCTGTAGCACTCCTTTCAAAATGTCCCATAGGTATGGGTATGTTGTGTCTTCATTCTCTTTGAATTTGAGGAAGTCTTTAATTTTTTTATCTCTTGTTTGACCTAGGAATGGTGCAGTTTAGCATTATTCAATTTCCATGAGTTTGTAGGTTTTCTGCAATTTGTGTTGTTGTTGAGTTCTAATTTTAAAGCATGGTGGTCTGATAAGATGCATGGTGTTATTGCAATTTTTTGTATCTCCTGAGGTTTATATGTTGCCATGTATGTGGTTGATTTTTGAGAAGGTTCCATGTGGTGGTGAGAAGAAGGTATATTCTTTTTTATGTGGATGAAATGTTCTATAGATGTCTGTTAATCCCAGTTGTGTCATTACTTCTATTAGACCCTTTGCTTCTTTGTTGAGTTTCTGTCTGGTAGTCCTGTCTAGCGGTGAGAGTAGTGTGTTGAAACCTCCCACTATAACTGTGTGGGGCTTTATATGTGATTTAAGTTTTAATAATGTTTCTTTTATGAATGTGGATGCCTTTGTATTTGGGGCAGAGATGTTCAGGATAGACACTTGACCTTGGTGGATTTCACCTGTGATGAGTATGTTATGACCTCCTTCATCTCTTTTGATTCATTTTATTTTAAAGTCTAGTTTGTTAGATAATAGGATTGCTAGCCCTGCTTGTGTCTTAGGTCCATTTGATTGAAAATATTTTTTCCCAATCTTTAACTCTCAGGTAATATCTGTCTTTGAGAGTGAGGTGTGTTTCTTGTATGCAGTGAAGGAGGGTTCTGTCTTCCAATCCATTCTGCAACCCTGTGTCTTTTTATGGGAGATTAAGGCCATTAACATTGAGGGATATTAATGACCACTGATTGCTCATCCTTCTTCGATTTGCAATTGTTGGTGGTGGTGGAATTATGTGCGGAATTTCACCCCTTTGTTCTTTTGGCTGTTGGTAGAGAGGGATTTACTAATGCCTATGTTTTTCTGGTTGTAGTTAGCTTCCTTGTGTTGGAGTTTTCCTTCAAAAACTTTCTGTAGGGCTGGGTTAGTGGATACGTATTGCTTGAATCTAGTTTTGTCATGGAACATCTTGTTTTCTCCATCTATAATGATTGAGATCTTTGCTGGGTATAGTAGTCTGGGATAGTATCCATGGTCTCTTAGTGTTGGTAGAATATCTATCCAAGACCTTCTGGCTTTCAGAGTTTCCATGGAGAAATCAGGTGTAATTCTGATAGGTCTGATAGTTTCTTATATAGTCATCCAGCCTAAGGTATGGCCATGATAAAGGTGTGTCTATTTGCAGGAAGATCTGGATTAAAGGTGTGTGTGTGTCCACATCTCTAAATCCTCACAGAAGGGTTATTTCCCTCTTTTTGGTCCACAGCAAGTCATTCACAATTAATCTCTCTCAGGTGTGCCCTTATTGATTGGCCTGTGTCAGATTTAACTGTGGATTTTTTTGTTGCTTTGTTTGGTTATCTCAGCTTCCATACCATAACAGTGCCATGACTGTTCCATTGTGACTGTGATCTACTCCAGGTTTATAATCAACTCTAGGGAGGAAAGGATTATGTGCACTCATATATCACACAGAATAACAATCAATGTGGCTAGGGATATTTTGTTCCTTTTAGAGCTCGGTTAGGTGGCTGGTAACCTTTCATAGAGGTTTCTATCCACCAGTGTCTCGCTTCCGAGAGAGGTTCATGACTGTGCTTTCTACACCTTTCAAATTAACAGTAACTGCTGTAAACCAGGTTCTTAAAAAGCCCCAGATAACATGAAATATGATACAGGGCTAGTTTGAGTGAGAAAATCCGCTACAATCATGGGCATTGAGCATGAGTTTTGTCCTATGTGGGGAACCTCATGTGGTAGAGCTTTGGTGACTGTATTAGTCAGGGTCCTCTAAGCACAGAGTGTCTAATACAATAATTCAATCACCCCCTCGATTTTTTCCTAATGACTTACAGTCTTTTGTCAAAGATCCAGGAGTTTCTCAAGCCGCAAGGCTGTATCTCTTGGCTGATCTTCAGTATATGCTGGAACACCAAAGTCGTAGATTCTAATCCCAGTGAAGGAATGGACTTGCTAACAAGTCGAGGGCAAGCCGTTAATGAGCAAATGTCCCCTCCCACCACATTCTTATATGTATCCAGGAGAAGTGTGGCCATGATCAAAGGTGTGTCTATTTGCATGAAGATCTGGAATAAAGTCCTGTGTCTTCACACCTCTACATCCTCATAGTAGTGGTATTTCCCTCCACTTGATTCACAGCATGTAATTTACAAATAATGAATATCTCAGGTGTGCCTTAGTGTGTGGTTCATATTTTATGAGACATGTCATCAAAGTGAAAAGAGAAAATAAATGCCATTACTGTGGAGAATTCCATCACGTGGCTTGTCCTTGAGATTAAGGATTCTAGCTGCTTCATTCCCTATCACTGATTCCTGATTCAATATTAGGGTATGAGAGTTTAATCTTCCACTCAGGCCTTAATGAGAGTGGAAAGCTGAAGTGTGTCATTCACTCTCTCATTCTGCCCAATGAGTTTTACATGCAAATATTCGATGCAATGACTTAAAATTGCACTGTATCCTGTTTACATATATATTACTTTTATTTTGTTTCCTTCATTTTTAAAAAAGTTTTTTGAGAGATATGTTTATGGGTATGAGCTCTGGTTATCTGGGAAATCCATTTGAAATGCAGATTGTCTAGATCTCACAGAGATATGGCAGCCTGAGCATAAATTACACTGGGGCTAAAAGTGACAGCCTCAACCAGTGGGCAGTTTGTTTACTTTTTATCATTCTTTTTATTGTTTTGTTGTGTTTTTTTCTTGTTGTTTTTGTTTTTGTTTTGTGTTTCTAGACTGGGTTAATCTGTATTTTTTGGACACTGCCCTGGGCCCTGACCTGTTGGGATTAAAGGCAGGAGGGAATCCTGTTGGATTGCCTGAATCTATCAAAACTTTGGAAAAGATTCAGTCATGCACTGGAGGAATTTGTGGGCCTACCTGACAAAAGCTGGAGTCACCAGAGATTAAGGGATCTCAGTTGATGAAATTCTGGCATGACATACAGCTCTTAGGCATTTTCTTAATCGGTAAGCAATTAGGGAAGACCAAGCCCAATGGGAGTGGTGTTCTACTTGGAATTTTGGTTCTGGGCTATATACAAAAACACAATGATCAAGCCAGTCAGCAATGAGTGATACAGTGAGGAGAATATGATCAAATTACAGTAAGGCAGGCATGGATGTGGTATAATTAAACTGGACATATGTAAAATAACCTTAAATACGTTTGAATAGAGGAAAATCTGAATCTAAAAGAAATAAGAGATGTAATATTTAAAACTGAAAATTATATAATATTTAATTAAGAGAGGGAATACACAGGCCAAAACTCACCCTTGTACACACCAAACATTGTACATATGAATAGGAAACACCAAACGTAAATCCCAGAAAGGAACACCAACTTCACTATGTTGAGGTACGGTGGATTAGAGATGCCCATCTCTATCAGGCTCATTGTAACTTGCTGTATAGCCATGGAAGAGTGACTGCCATTCTTAAGGACAAGGCTCAGCTGCAAGCTTGTACAAATGGAATAATGTAAGTAATGAGATGGTGGCACAAGCCTTTAATCCCCGCTCTGGGGTGGCAGAGACAGGCAGGTCTCACTGAGTTCAAAGCCAGCCTGCTCTACAGAGCCAGCTCAAGGAAGGCTCTGAAGCAATACAGAGAAAGCCTGTCTCAAAAAATTCACAAAGGAACCCCCACAATGGACTAGTATGTATCATTATTGATAATACCTTATTGAAATCTCACAAGCACCAACCAGTCAGGGACTTGTAAGAATTGACAGTTTTTTGTGTTGTTGCTTTGTTTTGTTACCTCAGCTTCCATACCGTAACATTGCCCTGACCATTTCATTGCGACTGTGATCAAGTCCATGTTTAGAATCAACTCTAGGGAGGAAGGGTTTTTGTGCACTCATATATCCAACAGAATCACAATCCATGGGGCTGGGGACATTGTGTTCCTTTTAGAGCTGGCTTGTTAGGTGGCTGGTGATATTGCAAAGAAGTTCTCTATCCACTAGAGACTTACTTCCTAGAGACTTTCATGTCCATGCTTTCTACACCTTTCCAGGCAAGAGTAACTAGTTGAAACCAAGTTTTTCCAATGCATGAGATAATGTGAAATAAACCACTGGGCCAGTTTGAATTAGAAATTCCCCTAAAATCATAGGCATTTGAGCATGAATTTTGTCCTACATGGGGAACCTCATGTGGTAAAGCTGTGGTGACTGTATTAGTCAGGGTTTTCTAAGCCAAGAGTATCTCAAACACTAATTCAATCACCTCCCTTTCTTGAATTTATTGGAATGACTTACAGTTTGTTTTCAAAAATTCAGGAGTTTCTCAGTCCACCAGGCTGGATCTCTTGGCTGATCTTCAGTATATGCTGCAACCCCAAAGTCATAGACTCTAATCACAGTGAAGGAATGGACTTGCTAACAATGCAAGGCCAAGTGGCAAATGAGCCAAAGCCAAATTAGTCCAGGTTCTTATACAGTCATCCAGCCGAAGGTGTGGCCAGGATAAAGGTGTGTCTATTTGCAAGGAGATCTGGATTAAAGGTGTGTGTGTCCACATCTCTACATCCACATAGAAGGGTTTTTCCCTCTTCTTGATCCACAGCAAGTCATTCAAAATTAGTCTCTCTCAGGTGTGCCCTTATTGATTGGCTTGTATCTCATTAGAGATGTAGTCAAGATGACCACTAAAAATTGCTATTACTTGGGCAGAAGTTCATCACCTGGCTTGTCCTTGAGATTAAGGAATCTAGCCTGTTTCATTCCCACACTCTGATTCCTGATTCAATTTTAAATTATGATAAATTAATCTTCCACTCAGGCTTAAATGACAGTGGAAACCTGGACTGATATTATCTGGGAAATGGTGGAATATGCCTTACATACACATACATGGGAGGCAGAGGCAGGCAGATCTCAGGAACTACAAAGCCATCGTGGTCTATAGAGCCTGTACCAGGAGACTCTAAAGTAATACAGGGAAATTTTGTCTTGGCGGAAAAAAACCCACAATGGTTTGGGTTTATCATTATTCATAATGCCTTCTTGAAATTTCACTAGCACCAACAAGACATGGATTTGTCAGAATTGACTGTGGTTTTTTTTGTTGTTGTTGTTTTTGTTGCTTTGTTTGGTTATCTCAGCTTCCATACCATAACAGTGCCATGACTGTTCCATTGTGACTGTGATCTAGTCCAAGTTTATTATCACCTCTAGGGAGGAAGGGTTTATGTGCTCTCGTATATCCCACAGACTTACAATCCATGTGGCTAGGCATATCGTGTTCCTTTTAGAGCTCGGTTAGGTGGCTGGTGACATTTCATAGAGGTTTCTATCCACCAGTGACTTGCTTCCTAGAGAGTTTTATGACCATGCTTTCTACACCTTTCCAATTAACAGTAACTACTGTAAACCAAGTGCTTAAAAAGCCCCAGATAACGTGAACTATGATACAGGGTTAGTTTGAGTGAGAGAATCCCCTACAATCTTGGGCATTTGAGCATGAGTTTTGTCCTATGTGGGGAACCTCATGTGGTAGAGCTTTGGTGACTGTATTAGTCAGGGTCCTCTAAGCACAGTGTGTCTAATACAATAATTCTATCACCTCCCTCGATTATTTCCGAATGACTTACCGTCTTTTGTCAAAGATGCAGGAGTTTCTCAAGCTGCAAGGTTGTATCTCTTGGCTGATCTTCAGTATATGCTGGAACAGCAAAGTCCTAGACTCTAATTCCAGTGAAGGAATGGGCTTGCTAACAAGTCGAGGGCAAGCGGTAAATGAGCAAATGTCCCCTCGCACCACATTCTTATATATATCCAGCAGAAGGTGAGGCCATGATAAAGGTGTGTCTATTTTCGTGAAGATCTGGAATAAAGTCCTGTGTCTTCACACCTCTACATCCTCATACTAGTGGTATTTCCCTCCACTTGATTCACATCATGTAATTTACAAACAATGTCTCTCATGTGTGCCTTAGTGTGTGGTTCATATTTTATGAGACACGTCATCAGAGTGAAAAGAGAAAATAAATGCCACTACTGTGGAGAATTCCATAACCTGGCTTGTCCTTGAGCTTAAGGATTCTAACTGCTTCATGTCCTATCTCTGATTCCTGATTCAATATTAGGGTATGAGAATTTAATCTTCCACTCAGGCCTTAATGACAGTGGAAAGCTGCAGTGTGTCATTTAGTCTCTTATTCTGCACAATAAGATTTACATGCAAATATTCGATGCAAATACTTATTATTGCACTGTATCCTGTTTACATTTGTATTACTTTTGTTTTGTTTCCTTCATTTTTAAGAAGTTTTTTGAGAGATATTTTGATGGGTATGAGCTCTGGTTATCTGGGAAATCCATTTGAAATTTAGACTTTTATAGATCTCTCAGAGATATGGAGCCTGAGCCTAAACTATGCTGGGGTTAAAAGTGGCAGCCACAACAACTGGACAGTTTGTTTACTTTCTATCTTTCTTTATATTGTTTGGTTGTGTTTTTTTTCTTGTTGTTTTTGTTTTGTTTTGTGTTTCTAGACTGGTTTCTCTGTATTCTTTGGACACTGTCCTGGGACATGCTCTCTAATCCAGGCTGACCTCCAATTCACAGACAACCTCCTGATTGTGCCTCCTGAGGTCTGGTATTAAAGACACGAGCCACCTTTGCCCTGCTGACAGTTTGTTGTCTTTTGGAACAGAAATACTAGGTTTTCACATGAACTTGTTTGGAATATCTTCCTGTTGCCCAGAGTCAGAATGATATTTTGAATAGTCAGGTTTGAGGGCTTATGGAATGTTCCATGTGAGTTCCAGACTTCCAACCACCCATCTTCCCTTCATGATGGCCTCCCCAAGAGTTGCCAGGTGGTATCTTGATTCCTGTATCTGCAGGAAGCACCACTGTCCCAAACCACACCACCTACAAGCCATGGATTGTGTCTCCCAGCATTGTAAGCAGTGGTGTCTGAAGCCACAGCATCTCCAAGTCAAGGTCGGGCAGTTGGATCTACGAAATGCACTATTGGGGGAGGGGTTAGCAGGATCACTGGCCTTCCCAGAACCAGCTCCTCCATATGTGTCAGCAGCTTGAAGATGGTGTAGTTGTGGCCAGATGAACTCAGAAGACTGCATGTGTACCCTGTGTCCACCTGAGTTGTTCAGCCTAACTAACCACTCAGAGACTACAGAAAGGGAGAGAGGAGAGGAGACACTAGATTTGGTGTGTTGCTTTGACAGAAGGGAAGGGAATACTTAACAAGTTGTGACCCATAGACCTACATGTGTCTGTGTGGCTTTGATTATAGATAATATTGTGTTGAGCAGGTAATGAACCCAAGTCCTGAGATGCCTGGGACTTAATGTTTATAACCCAAGTAAGACATGAGGCCAAGTTGTTGTTTTCATGCATAGGTGTGTGTGTCTTTGTGGGTGGATTGACTGTAGGGGAGATAGACCATGCAGATGCCCTCTGAGAGGGGACATTTGTAATTTCCAATGAGATATTTATTGAGATAACATAATCAAAATACAATACAAAGGAGGAGAGTATTTGAGGGCCAAAGCACATGAGTCTCATAATGTCAGCAGTTCCCTGCTGTCTTTGTAAGACTCGTGAAGATCCTGGTCTCACCTAGGAGCGGGTTCAGGAGAACCTCACAGTGCCCTGAGTGCATGGGGAATTCTCTTCCTCACCAGCTTCCATGCCCTGAAATGCCTGGATCAAGATGTTATGGTTCCAAACTGGGTCTGGTGATTGGGCATGTTGGCCCCATGGATGGGTGCTCTGAGGAGAAGCCCATGTTCAGAAACCTGAAGTGTGTTCCCTCCAGGACTGACACATGAGGAGAGATCACCTGCGGGTCAGTCCAGAGAATTCATGTTGACTGCAATGTCCCCAGCGGTGCTGTTGATGCCATTATCCATCCGGACGCTTCCGGGACGGATTATTTCATCTTATCTGGGCGTCAGTTACGGACAGTCCAATTTGTTCACCGTGATATAGATTCAGCATCTCTTTCGTTTCCTTGGCACACCTTCCTTCTGAAAGGGACTGTCCCCAGTTTCTGTGATTGTCAGAAAGGCTGCCTCACTGGCTTTCCTCTTCAACGGGAGAAGTGGGGGAAGGGCACAAACAGGGCTGCTGGTCAAACAGGGCTTCTCTTTTCGATGATGACTGTCCTCATAGCTCAGTTTATGTTTCAGAATATTGAAAGCTGCTGCCACTTTATTATGTGGTTGCCCGTGTGTTAGGGATGACATAATCTCTTCACAGGTATAGCCAATAGCATTCATAGTGTCCATGATCCTGGGAAGGAGTCCTTTACTCACAGGTTCCACCTGCTCTTCAATGTGCCTCAGCCATTCTCTTTCCCGGACCTCACGGATTGTTATCCTATGGCTGGTGGGGACGCAGAGTAATTGTGAAAGGATGACGTGACATGGTTTTGACAGGTGCTGGGGAATGGCTAACTGTGTGTTGGTGATGAGCCTGTACAAAGCATCATCTCTGGTTTCTTCATATGGAAAACATCCTGTGACCAGTACATAAAGGAGAATTCCCAGGCTCCACATGTCGACTGCCAGTCCATCATACGGTTTTCCTGCCAAAACCTCTGGAGGCAAATAGAGCGAGGTGCCACAGACATCCTCCAACATCTGCCCTTCTGCTAGCTGAGCTGCCAATCCAAAGTCACAAAGCTTGATGTTTCCAGCATTGTCAATGAGGATATTCTCCAATTTAATATCACGATGTGCGATTCGTCTCTGGTGGAGATAGTGCACTGCTGACACGACCTGTTGGAATATTGGTCTAGCTTCCTCCTCCTGTAGATAGTCTACATCCCTGAGGAATATCTCCAAATCCTTTCCTGCAACATACTCCATGACCACATAAGTCTTTTTCAATGTGTAAATGACATGGAAAAATCGAATGATATTTCTGTGTTCCAAAGACTGAAGGATCTCTACTTCTGAGTTGGTGTGAGCCAGAGCTTTGTCCTTCTTCTCAAGGACCTTGACAGCAACTTCTGTATGTGTAGGAAGGTGGCAGGCAAGCTTCACCTCCCCATACGTACCAGAGCCTATAGATTTTAGGATTCTGAAATCCTGTTCAAGAATGTCCTGTTCCAATGCAATGGACATGATGTTTGACTCTTTCAACCACTTTATCTTGAAGCTGTTCCTATGGAAACAATGCTAGAAACAAAATTAAAGCAATGTTAGCATGGGAATTCAGTGTTTACAGTTCTCTCCCATGAAATGTGAGATAGCTCAATCAACCCCACGAACAGCCCAAACTCAGAGCTCAAGATGTGGAGTCAGTGTGAAGACCAAAGCTGGAATCACTGCTCGGGACATGCAGAGGAAAACACTGAGGTGAAAGACAATGATGAGTTCACTGTCAACTATGTATCAAAATGAAAATAACCTGGTCCAAACTGATCAAGAGACAGAACATATAAATTGAACAGTAGAAAACCCAGGTGAAGTGCTGACTGAATTAAAAACCAGATGCTCTTTCAGCGAGGTTTCAACTATTAAACCACGGGAAATTTGAAAGTATGGAAGCAATTCCTAGACATGTGTACCTAATGAAATCAGAGAAAAAAATCACATAAATCATGAGTTATAAGCAACAAGTGTGTCTGGCAACCAAATGGTTACAACCTAGTTAGGGGCCCTGACCTGTTGGGATTAAAGGCATGAGGGAATCCTGTTGGATTCCCTGAATCTATGAAAACTTTGGAAAAGATTCAGTCATGCACTGGAGGAATTTGTGGGCCTACCTGACACAAGCTAGATTCACCAAGGATGAATCGATCTCAGTTGATGAAATTCTTGCATGACATACAGCTCTTAGGCATTTTCTTAATCGGTAAGCGATTAGGGAAGACCAAGCCCAATGGGAGTGGTGTTCTACTTGGAATTTTGGTTCTGGGCTATATACAAAAACACAATGATCAAGCCAGTCAGCAAGGAGTGATACAGTGAGGAGAATATGATCAAATTACAGTAAGGCAGGCATGGATGTGGTAAAATTAAACTGGGCATGTGTAAAATATACTTAAATAAGTTTGAATAGAGGAAAAACCGAACCTAAAGGGAAATAAGAGATGCAATTTTTAAAACTGAAAATTAGATAATAATTAACTAAGAGAGGGAATACACAGGCCAAAACTCACCCTTGTACACACCAAACATTGTACATATGAATAGGAAACACCAAACGTAAATCCCAGAAAGGAACACCAACTTCACTATGTTGAGGTACGGTGGATTAGAGATGCCCATCTCTATCAGGCTCATTGTAACTTGTTGTATAGCCATGGAAGAGTGACTGCCATTCTTAAGGACAAGGCTCAGCTGCAAGCTTGTATAAACGGACTAATGTAAGTAATGAGATGGTGGCACAAGCCTTTAATCCCCGCTCTGGGGTGGCAGAGACAGGCAGGTCTCACTGAGTTCAAAGCCAGCCTGCTCTACAGAGCCAGCTCAAGGAAGGCTCTGAAGCAATACAGAGAAAGCCTGTCTCAAAAAATTCACAAAGGAACCCCCACAATGGACTAGTATGTATCATTATTGATAATACCTTATTGAAATCTCACAAGCACCAACCAGTCAGGGACTTGTAAGAATTGACAGTTTTTTGTGTTGTTGCTTTGTTTTGTTACCTCAGCTTCCATACCGTAACATTGCCCTGACCATTTCATTGCGACTGTGATCAAGTCCATGTTTAGAATCAACTCTAGGGAGGAAGGGTTTTTGTGCACTCATATATCCAACAGAATCACAATCCATGGGGCTGGGGACATTGTGTTCCTTTTAGAGCTGGCTTGTTAGGTGGCTGGTGATATTGCAAAGAAGTTCTCTATCCACTAGAGACTTACTTCCTAGAGACTTTCATGTCCATGCTTTCTACACCTTTCCAGGCAAGAGTAACTAGTTGAAACCAAGTTTTTCCAATGCATGAGATAATGTGAAATAAACCACTGGGCCAGTTTGAATTAGAAATTCCCCTAAAATCATAGGCATTTGAGCATGAATTTTGTCCTACATGGGGAACCTCATGTGGTAAAGCTGTGGTGACTGTATTAGTCAGGGTTTTCTAAGCCAAGAGTATCTCAAACACTAATTCAATCACCTCCCTTTCTTGAATTTATTGGAATGACTTACAGTTTGTTTTCAAAAATTCAGGAGTTTCTCAGTCCACCAGGCTGGATCTCTTGGCTGATCTTCAGTATATGCTGCAACCCCAAAGTCATAGACTCTAATCACAGTGAAGGAATGGACTTGCTAACAATGCAAGGCCAAGTGGCAAATGAGCCAAAGCCAAATTAGTCCAGGTTCTTATACAGTCATCCAGCCGAAGGTGTGGCCAGGATAAAGGTGTGTCTATTTGCAAGGAGATCTGGATTAAAGGTGTGTGTGTCCACATCTCTACATCCACATAGAAGGGTTTTTCCCTCTTCTTGATCCACAGCAAGTCATTCAAAATTAGTCTCTCTCAGGTGTGCCCTTATTGATTGGCTTGTATCTCATTAGAGATGTAGTCAAGATGACCACTAAAAATTGCTATTACTTGGGCAGAAGTTCATCACCTGGCTTGTCCTTGAGATTAAGGAATCTAGCCTGTTTCATTCCCACACTCTGATTCCTGATTCAATTTTAAATTATGATAAATTAATCTTCCACTCAGGCTTAAATGACAGTGGAAACCTGGACTGATATTATCTGGGAAATGGTGGAATATGCCTTACATACACATACATGGGAGGCAGAGGCAGGCAGATCTCAGGAACTACAAAGCCATCGTGGTCTATAGAGCCTGTACCAGGAGACTCTAAAGTAATACAGGGAAATTTTGTCTTGGCGGAAAAAAAACCCACAATGGTTTGGGTTTATCATTATTCATAATGCCTTCTTGAAATTTCACTAGCACCAACAAGACATGGATTTGTCAGAATTGACTGTGGTTTTTTTTTGTTGTTGTTGTTTTTGTTGCTTTGTTTGGTTATCTCAGCTTCCATACCATAACAGTGCCATGACTGTTCCATTGTGACTGTGATCTAGTCCAAGTTTATTATCACCTCTAGGGAGGAAGGGTTTATGTGCTCTCGTATATCCCACAGACTTACAATCCATGTGGCTAGGCATATCGTGTTCCTTTTAGAGCTCGGTTAGGTGGCTGGTGACATTTCATAGAGGTTTCTATCCACCAGTGACTTGCTTCCTAGAGAGTTTTATGACCATGCTTTCTACACCTTTCCAATTAACAGTAACTACTGTAAACCAAGTGCTTAAAAAGCCCCAGATAACGTGAACTATGATACAGGGTTAGTTTGAGTGAGAGAATCCCCTACAATCTTGGGCATTTGAGCATGAGTTTTGTCCTATGTGGGGAACCTCATGTGGTAGAGCTTTGGTGACTGTATTAGTCAGGGTCCTCTAAGCACAGTGTGTCTAATACAATAATTCTATCACCTCCCTCGATTATTTCCGAATGACTTACCGTCTTTTGTCAAAGATGCAGGAGTTTCTCAAGCTGCAAGGTTGTATCTCTTGGCTGATCTTCAGTATATGCTGGAACAGCAAAGTCCTAGACTCTAATTCCAGTGAAGGAATGGGCTTGCTAACAAGTCGAGGGCAAGCGGTAAATGAGCAAATGTCCCCTCGCACCACATTCTTATATATATCCAGCAGAAGGTGAGGCCATGATAAAGGTGTGTCTATTTTCGTGAAGATCTGGAATAAAGTCCTGTGTCTTCACACCTCTACATCCTCATACTAGTGGTATTTCCCTCCACTTGATTCACATCATGTAATTTACAAACAATGTCTCTCATGTGTGCCTTAGTGTGTGGTTCATATTTTAGGAGACACGTCATCAGAGTGAAAAGAGAAAATAAATGCCACTACTGTGGAGAATTCCATCACCTGGCTTGTCCTTGAGCTTAAGGATTCTAACTGCTTCATGTCCTATCTCTGATTCCTGATTCAATATTAGGGTATGAGAATTTAATCTTCCACTCAGGCCTTAATGACAGTGGAAAGCTGCAGTGTGTCATTTAGTCTCTTATTCTGCCCAATGAGATTTACATGCAAATATTCGATGCAAATACTTATTATTGCACTGTATCCTGTTTACATTTGTATTACTTTTGTTTTGTTTCCTTCATTTTTAAGAAGTTTTTTGAGAGATATTTTGATGGGTATGAGCTCTGGTTATCTGGGAAATCCATTTGAAATTCAGACTTGTCTAGATCTCACAGAGATATGGCAGCCTGAGCCTATACTACGCTGGGGTTAAAAGTGGCAGCCACAACAACTGGACAGTTTGTTTACTTTCTATCTTTCTTTATATTGTTTTGTTGTGTTTTTTTCTTGTTGTTTTTGTTTTGTTTTGTGTTTCTAGACTGGGTTTCTCTGTATTCTTTGGACACTGTCCTGGGACATGCTCTCTAATCCAGGCTGACCTCCAATTCACAGACAACCTCCTGATTGTGCCTCCTGAGGTCTGGTATTAAAGACACGAGCCACCTTTGCCCTGCTGACAGTTTGTTGTCTTTTGGAACAGAAATACTAGGTTTTCACATGAACTTGTTTGGAATATCTTCCTGTTGCCCAGAGTCAGGATGATGTTTTGACTAGTCAGGTCTTTGAGGGCTTGTGGAAAGTTCCATGTGAGTTCCAGGCTTCCAACCACCCATCTTCCCTTCATGATGGCCTCCCCAAGAGTTGCCAGGTTGTATCTTGATTCCTGTATCTGCAGGAAGCACCACTGTCCCAAACCACACCACCTACAAGCCACGGATTGTGTCTCCCAGCATTGTAAGCAGTGGTGTCTGAAGCCACAGCATCTCCAAGTCAAGGTCGGGCAGTTGGATCTATGAAATGCACTATTGGGGGAGGGGGGAGCAGGATCACTGGCCTTCCCAGAACCAGCTCCTGCATATGTGTCAGCAGCTTGAAGATGGAGTAGTTGTGGTCCAGATGAACTCAGAAGACTGCATGTGTACCCTGTGTCCACCTGAGTTGTTCAGCCTGACTAAGCACTCAGAGACTACAGGAAGGGAGAGAGGAGAGGAGACACTAGATTTGGTGTGTTGCTTTGACAGAAGGGAAGGGAATACTTAACAAGTTGTGACCCATAGACCTACATGTGTCTGTGTGGCTTTGAATATAGATAATATTGTGCTGAGCAGGTAATGAACCCAAGTCCTGAGATGCCTGGGACTTAATGTTTATAACCCAAGTAAGACATGAGGCCAAGTTGTTGTTTTCATGCATAGGTGTGTGTGTCTTTGTGGGTGGATTGACTGTAGGGGAGATAGACCATGCAGATGCCCTCTGAGAGGGGACATTTGTAATTTCCAATGAGATATTTATTGAGATAACATAATCAAAATACAATACAAAGGAGGAGAGTATTTGAGGGCCAAAGCACATGAGTCTCATAATGTCAGCAGTTCCCTGCTGTCTTTGTAAGACTCGTGAAGATCCTGGTCTCACCTAGGAGCGGGTTCAGGAGAACCTCACAGTGCCCTGAGTGCATGGGGAATTCTCTTCCTCACCAGCTTCCATGCCCTGAAATGCCTGGATCAAGATGTTATGGTTCCAAACTGGGTCTGGTGATTGGGCATGTTGGCCCCATGGATGGGTGCTCTGAGGAGAAGCCCATGTTCAGAAACCTGAAGTGTGTTCCCTCCAGGACTGACACATGAGGAGAGATCACCTGCGGGTCAGTCCAGAGAATTCATGTTGACTGCAATGTCCCCAGCGGTGCTGTTGATGCCATTATCCATCCGGACGCTTCCGGGACGGATTATTTCATCTTATCTGGGCGTCAGTTACGGACAGTCCAATTTGTTCACCGTGATATAGATTCAGCATCTCTTTCGTTTCCTTGGCACACCTTCCTTCTGAAAGGGACTGTCCCCAGTTTCTGTGATTGTCAGAAAGGCTGCCTCACTGGCTTTCCTCTTCAACGGGAGAAGTGGGGGAAGGGCACAAACAGGGCTGCTGGTCAAACAGGGCTTCTCTTTTCGATGATGACTGTCCTCATAGCTCAGTTTATGTTTCAGAATATTGAAAGCTGCTGCCACTTTATTATGTGGTTGCCCGTGTGTTAGGGATGACATAATCTCTTCACAGGTATAGCCAATAGCATTCATAGTGTCCATGATCCTGGGAAGGAGTCCTTTACTCACAGGTTCCACCTGCTCTTCAATGTGCCTCAGCCATTCTCTTTCCCGGACCTCACGGATTGTTATCCTATGGCTGGTGGGGACGCAGAGTAATTGTGAAAGGATGACGTGACATGGTTTTGACAGGTGCTGGGGAATGGCTAACTGTGTGTTGGTGATGAGCCTGTACAAAGCATCATCTCTGGTTTCTTCATATGGAAAACATCCTGTGACCAGTACATAAAGGAGAATTCCCAGGCTCCACATGTCGACTGCCAGTCCATCATACGGTTTTCCTGCCAAAACCTCTGGAGGCAAATAGAGCGAGGTGCCACAGACATCCTCCAACATCTGCCCTTCTGCTAGCTGAGCTGCCAATCCAAAGTCACAAAGCTTGATGTTTCCAGCATTGTCAATGAGGATATTCTCCAATTTAATATCACGATGTGCGATTCGTCTCTGGTGGAGATAGTGCACTGCTGACACGACCTGTTGGAATATTGGTCTAGCTTCCTCCTCCTGTAGATAGTCTACATCCCTGAGGAATATCTCCAAATCCTTTCCTGCAACATACTCCATGACCACATAAGTCTTTTTCAATGTGTAAATGACATGGAAAAATCGAATGATATTTCTGTGTTCCAAAGACTGAAGGATCTCTACTTCTGAGTTGGTGTGAGCCAGAGCTTTGTCCTTCTTCTCAAGGACCTTGACAGCAACTTCTGTATGTGTAGGAAGGTGGCAGGCAAGCTTCACCTCCCCATACGTACCAGAGCCTATAGATTTTAGGATTCTGAAATCCTGTTCAAGAATGTCCTGTTCCAATGCAATGGACATGATGTTTGACTCTTTCAACCACTTTATCTTGAAGCTGTTCCTATGGAAACAATGCTAGAAACAAAATTAAAGCAATGTTAGCATGGGAATTCAGTGTTTACAGTTCTCTCCCATGAAATGTGAGATAGCTCAATCAACCCCACGAACAGCCCAAACTCAGAGCTCAAGATGTGGAGTCAGTGTGAAGACCAAAGCTGGAATCACTGCTCGGGACATGCAGAGGAAAACACTGAGGTGAAAGACAATGATGAGTTCACTGTCAACTATGTATCAAAATGAAAATAACCTGGTCCAAACTGATCAAGAGACAGAACATATAAATTGAACAGTAGAAAACCCAGGTGAAGTGCTGACTGAATTAAAAACCAGATGCTCTTTCAGCGAGGTTTCAACTATTAAACCACGGGAAATTTGAAAGTATGGAAGCAATTCCTAGACATGTGTACCTAATGAAATCAGAGAAAAAAATCACATAAATCATGAGTTATAAGCAACAAGTGTGTCTGGCAACCAAATGGTTACAACCTAGTTAGGGGCCCTGACCTGTTGGGATTAAAGGCATGAGGGAATCCTGTTGGATTCCCTGAATCTATGAAAACTTTGGAAAAGATTCAGTCATGCACTGGAGGAATTTGTGGGCCTACCTGACACAAGCTAGATTCACCAAGGATGAATCGATCTCAGTTGATGAAATTCTTGCATGACATACAGCTCTTAGGCATTTTCTTAATCGGTAAGCGATTAGGGAAGACCAAGCCCAATGGGAGTGGTGTTCTACTTGGAATTTTGGTTCTGGGCTATATACAAAAACACAATGATCAAGCCAGTCAGCAAGGAGTGATACAGTGAGGAGAATATGATCAAATTACAGTAAGGCAGGCATGGATGTGGTAAAATTAAACTGGGCATGTGTAAAATATACTTAAATAAGTTTGAATAGAGGAAAAACCGAACCTAAAGGGAAATAAGAGATGCAATTTTTAAAACTGAAAATTAGATAATAATTAACTAAGAGAGGGAATACACAGGCCAAAACTCACCCTTGTACACACCAAACATTGTACATATGAATAGGAAACACCAAACGTAAATCCCAGAAAGGAACACCAACTTCACTATGTTGAGGTACGGTGGATTAGAGATGCCCATCTCTATCAGGCTCATTGTAACTTGTTGTATAGCCATGGAAGAGTGACTGCCATTCTTAAGGACAAGGCTCAGCTGCAAGCTTGTATAAACGGACTAATGTAAGTAATGAGATGGTGGCACAAGCCTTTAATCCCCGCTCTGGGGTGGCAGAGACAGGCAGGTCTCACTGAGTTCAAAGCCAGCCTGCTCTACAGAGCCAGCTCAAGGAAGGCTCTGAAGCAATACAGAGAAAGCCTGTCTCAAAAAATTCACAAAGGAACCCCCACAATGGACTAGTATGTATCATTATTGATAATACCTTATTGAAATCTCACAAGCACCAACCAGTCAGGGACTTGTAAGAATTGACAGTTTTTTGTGTTGTTGCTTTGTTTTGTTACCTCAGCTTCCATACCGTAACATTGCCCTGACCATTTCATTGCGACTGTGATCAAGTCCATGTTTAGAATCAACTCTAGGGAGGAAGGGTTTTTGTGCACTCATATATCCAACAGAATCACAATCCATGGGGCTGGGGACATTGTGTTCCTTTTAGAGCTGGCTTGTTAGGTGGCTGGTGATATTGCAAAGAAGTTCTCTATCCACTAGAGACTTACTTCCTAGAGACTTTCATGTCCATGCTTTCTACACCTTTCCAGGCAAGAGTAACTAGTTGAAACCAAGTTTTTCCAATGCATGAGATAATGTGAAATAAACCACTGGGCCAGTTTGAATTAGAAATTCCCCTAAAATCATAGGCATTTGAGCATGAATTTTGTCCTACATGGGGAACCTCATGTGGTAAAGCTGTGGTGACTGTATTAGTCAGGGTTTTCTAAGCCAAGAGTATCTCAAACACTAATTCAATCACCTCCCTTTCTTGAATTTATTGGAATGACTTACAGTTTGTTTTCAAAAATTCAGGAGTTTCTCAGTCCACCAGGCTGGATCTCTTGGCTGATCTTCAGTATATGCTGCAACCCCAAAGTCATAGACTCTAATCACAGTGAAGGAATGGACTTGCTAACAATGCAAGGCCAAGTGGCAAATGAGCCAAAGCCAAATTAGTCCAGGTTCTTATACAGTCATCCAGCCGAAGGTGTGGCCAGGATAAAGGTGTGTCTATTTGCAAGGAGATCTGGATTAAAGGTGTGTGTGTCCACATCTCTACATCCACATAGAAGGGTTTTTCCCTCTTCTTGATCCACAGCAAGTCATTCAAAATTAGTCTCTCTCAGGTGTGCCCTTATTGATTGGCTTGTATCTCATTAGAGATGTAGTCAAGATGACCACTAAAAATTGCTATTACTTTGGCAGAAGTTCATCACCTGGCTTGTCCTTGAGATTAAGGAATCTAGCCTGTTTCATTCCCACACTCTGATTCCTGATTCAATTTTAAATTATGATAAATTAATCTTCCACTCAGGCTTAAATGACAGTGGAAACCTGGACTGATATTATCTGGGAAATGGTGGAATATGCCTTACATACACATACATGGGAGGCAGAGGCAGGCAGATCTCAGGAACTACAAAGCCATCGTGGTCTATAGAGCCTGTACCAGGAGACTCTAAAGTAATACAGGGAAATTTTGTCTTGGCGGAAAAAAACCCACAATGGTTTGGGTTTATCATTATTCATAATGCCTTCTTGAAATTTCACTAGCACCAACAAGACATGGATTTGTCAGAATTGACTGTGGTTTTTTTTGTTGTTGTTGTTTTTGTTGCTTTGTTTGGTTATCTCAGCTTCCATACCATAACAGTGCCATGACTGTTCCATTGTGACTGTGATCTAGTCCAAGTTTATTATCACCTC